>NC_053026.1:298215168-298230783 GCF_003073215.2 Triticum urartu | reverse complement strand
TTCCTACCAATCTATCCCCCTAGGAGCATGCGCGTAATACTTTGCTTTGATAACTTGTAGATTTTTGCAATAAGTATATGAGTTCTTTATGACTAATGTTGAGTCCATGGATTATACGCACTTTTCTTCCTTCCACCATTGCTAGCCTCTCTAATACCGCGCACCTTTCGCCGGTATCATACACCCACCATATACCTTCCTCAAAACAGCCACCATACCTACCTATTATGGCATTTCCATAGCCATTCCGAGATATATTGCCATGCAACTTTCCACCGTTCCGTTTATTATGACACACTCCATCATTGTCATATTGCTTAGCATGATCATGTAGTTGACATCGTATTTGTGGCAAAGCCACCATTCATAATTCTTTCATACATGTCACTCTGATTCATTGCATATCCCGGTACACCGCCAGAGGCATTCATATAGAGTCATATCTTGTTCTAAGTATCGAGTTGTAATTCTTGAGTTGTAAGTAAATAAAAGTGTGATGATCATCATTATTAGAGCATTGTCCAGTGAGGAAAGGATGATGGAGACTATGATTCCCCCACAAGTCGGGATGAGACTCCGGACGAAAAAAAAAAGAAAGAAAGAGGCCATAAAAAGAGAAAAGGCCCAAATAAAAAATGAGAGAAAAAGAGAGAAGGGACAATGTTACTATCCTTTTACCACACTTGTGCTTCAAAGTAGCACCATGATCTTCAGATAGAGAGTCTCTCATTTGTCACTTTCATATACTAGTGGGAATTTTTCATTATAGAACTTGGCTTGTATATTCCAATGATGGGCTTCCTCAAATGCCCTAGGTCTTCATGAGCAAGCAAGTTGGATGCACACCCACTTAGTTCTTTTGTTGAGCTTTCATATACTTATAGCTCTAGTGCATCCGTTGCATGGAAATCCCTACTCACTCACATTGATATCTATTGATGGGCATCTCCATAGCCCGTTGATACGCCTAGTTGATGTGAGACTATCTTCTCCCTTTTTGTCTTCTCCACAACCACCATTCTATTCCACATATAGTGCTATATCCATGGCTCACGCTCATGTATTGCGTGAAGATTGAAAAAGTTTTGAGAATGTCAAAAGTATGAAACAATTGCTTGGCTTGTCATCGGGGTTGTGCATGATTTAAATACTTTGTGTGTGAAGATAGAGCATAGCCAGACTATATGATTTTGTAGGGATAACTTTCTTTGCCATGTTATTTTGAGAAGACATGATTGCTTTGTTAGTATGCTTGAAGTATTATTATTTTTATGTCAATATTAAACTTTTATCTTGAACGGATCTGAATATTCATACCACAATTAAGAAGAATTACATTAAATTATGCTAGTAGCACTTCCACATCAAAAATTCTGTTTTTATCATTTACCTACTCGAGGACGAGCAGGAATTAAGCTTGGGGATGCTTGATACGTCTCCAACGTATCTATATTTTGATTGCTCCATGCTATATTATCTACTGTTTTGGACATTATTGAGCTTTATTATCCACTTTTATATTATTTTTGGGACTAACCTATTAACGGAGGCCCAGCCCAGAATTGCTGTTTTTTTGCCTATTTTAGGGTTTCGAAGAAAAGGAATATCAAACGGAGTCCAAACGGAATGAAACCTTCGGGAACGTGATTTTCTCACCGAACATGATCCAGGAGACTTGGACCCTACGTCAAGAAATAAAGGAGGAGGCCACGAGGTAGGGGGCGCGCCTACCCCCCCCCCCAGGCGCGCCCTCCACCCTCGTGGGCCCCCTGTTGCTCCACCGACGTACTCCTTCCTCCTATATATACCTACATACCCCCAAACGATCAGATACGGAGCCAAAACCCTAATTCCACCGCCGTAACTTTCTGTATCCACGAGATCCCATCTTGGGGCCTGTTCCGGAGCTCCGCCGGAGGGGGCATCGATCACGGAGGGCTTGACATCAACACCATAGCCTCTCCGATGAAGTGTGAGTAGTTTACCTCAGACCTTCGGGTCCATAGTTATTAGCTAGATGGCTTCTTCTCTCTTTTTGGATCTCAATACAATGTTCTCCCCTCTCTTGTGGAGATCTATTCGATGTAATCTTCTTTTTGCGGTGTGTTTGTTGAGACCGATGAATTGTGGGTTTATGATCAAGATTATCTATGAACAATATTTGAATCTTCTCTGAATTCTTTTATGTATGATTGGTTATCTTTGCAAGTCTCTTCGAATTATCAGTTTGGTTTGGCCTACTAGATTGATCTTTCTTGCAATGGGAGAAGTGCTTAGCTTTGGGTTCAATCTTGCGGTGTCCTTTCCCAATGACAGTAGGGGCAGCAAGGCACGTATTGTATTGTTGCCATCGAGGATAACAAGATGGGGTTTTTATCATATTGCATGAATTTATCCCTCTACATCATGTCATCTTGCTTAAGGCGTTACTCTGTTTTCATGAACTTAATACTCTAGATGCATGCTGGATAGCGGTCGATGAGTGGAGTAATAGTAGTAGATGCAGGCAGGAGTCGGTCTACTTGTCTCGGACGTGATGCCTATATACATGATCATACCTAGATATTCTCATAACTATGCTCAATTTTGTCAATTGCTCAACAGTAATTTGTTCACCCACCGTAGAATACTTATGCTCTTGAGAGAAGCCACTAGTGAAACCTATGGCCCCCGGGTCTATCATATCTTCATCGGTGATTAATCTTCCAACACTTAGTTATTTTCATTGCATTTTATTTTACTTTGTATCTTTATCATAAAAATACCAAAAATATTATCTTATCATATCTATCAGATCTCACTCTCGTAAGTGACCGTGTAGGGATTGACAACCCCTTATCGCATTGGTTGCGAGGATTTATTTGTTTTGTGTAGGTGCGAGGGACTCGCGCGTAGCCTCCTACTGGATTGATATCTTGGTTCTCAAAAACTGAGGGAAATACTTACGCTACTTTGCTGCACCACCCTTTCCTCTTTAAAGGAAAACCAACGCAATGCTCAAGAGGTAGCAAGAAGGATTTCTGGCCGTTGCCGGGGAGGTCTACGCAAAAGTCAACATACCAAGTACCCATCACAAACCCTTATCTCCCTGATTACGTCTCCAATGATATCTATAATTTTTGATTGCTCCATGCTATATTATCTACTGTTTTGGACTATATTGGGCTTTATTTTCCACTTTTATATTATTTTTGGGACTAACCTATTAACCGGAGGCCCAGCCCAGAATTGCTGTTTTTGCCTATTTCAGTGTTTCAGATAAACGGAATATCAAACGGAGTCCAAACGGAATAAAATCTTCGAACGTGATTTTCTCACCGAACGTGATCCAGGAGACTTGGACCCTACTCCAAGGAACAAAAGACGGTCACGAGGGTGGGGGGCGCCCCCCTAGGGCGCGCCCCCTGCCTCGTGGGCCCCTCGTTGCTCCACTCGACGTACTCCTTCCTCCTATATATACACACGTACCCCCAAACGATCAGAACAGGAGCCAAAAACCTAATTCCACCGCCGCAACTTTCTGTATCCACGAGATCCCATCTTGGGGCCTGTTCCGGAGCTCCGCCGGAAGAGGGCCGTCATCACGGAGGGCTTCTACATCATCATAGCCCTCCGATGAAGTGTGAGTAGCTTACCTCAGACCTTCGGGTCCATAGTTAGTAGCTAGATGGCTTCTTCTCTCTTTTTGGATCATACAAAGTTCTCCCCTCTTGTGGAGATCTATTCGATGTAATCTTCTTTGCGGTGTGTTTGTTGAGACCGATGAATTGTGGGTTTATGATCAATCTATCTATGAATAATATTTGAATCTTCTCTGAATTCTTTTATGTATGATTGGTTATCTTTGCAAGTCTCTTCGAATTATCCGTTTGGTTTGGCCAAGATTGGTAGTTCTTGCCATGGGAGAAGTGCTTAGCTTTGGGTTCGATCTTGCGGTGTCCTTACCCAGTGACAGAAGGGGCAGCAAGGCACGTATTGTATCGTTGCCATCGAGGATAACAAGATGGGGTTTATTTCATATTGCATGAATTTATCTCTCTACATCATGTCATCTTGCTTAAGGCGTTACTCTGTTTTTAACTTAATACTCTAGATGCATGCTGGATAGCGGTCGATGAGTGGAGTAATAGTAGTAGATGCAGAATCGTTTCGATCTACTTGTCACGGACGTGATGCCTATATACATGATCATGCCTAGATATTCTCATAACTATGCTCAATTCTGTCAATTGCTCAACAGTAATTTGTTCACCCACCGTAGAATACTTATGCTCTTGAGAGAAGCCACTAGTGAAACCTATGGCCCCCGGGTCTATTCTCATCATATCAATCTCCATCACTTTAATCTTGCTTTGCTTTTTTTTTTACTTTTACTTTGCATCTTTATACCAAAAATACCAAAAATATTATATCTATCAGATCTCACTCTCGTAAGTGACCGTGAAGGGATTGACAACCCCTAATCGCGTTGGTTGCGAGTAGCTATCTTTGTGCAGGTACGAGGGACTTGAGCGTGGCCTCCTACTGGATTGATACCTTGGTTCTCAAAAACTGAGGGAAATACTTACGCTACTGCTGCATCATCCCTTCCTCTTCGGGGAAAACCAACGCAAGCTCAAGACAGCACTGCCAAGCGCCCATGCAGTGCTGCCCCAGGCTCCACGGATGCACGCACCACTTCTCCACTTTTTCCGCACGCCTCTCGTTCTCCTACCACATATGCCTGCCCGCGCGTCACAAACTGGTGCTGACACGAGTCCTGCACCGCAGCCGCCATTCATCGCTGCTCCACGGCGTCGCCTTGACAGTTGTGCACATCTCACTATCTCGCTGCCCACGCGCGATCGCCACTCTTGTGCGCCCCATCGCGCACCTCGCCAACCATGACTCTGCACTCGCCGCTCCGCACGCGTCGCCACTCGGTTGTGCACGTCTTCACCACTCGCGCCCGCGTCGCCACTCGGTTGTACACATCATCGCCCCTCGGCCGCCTCGCGCGTCACCATCAGTTGGACATGTCTTTACCTCTACACCCCCAGCACGGGAACGACTAAGTTACTCATATGATCAAACCTCATATCACACTCTGTAGCAAGCTTACCTCTTTCGAGCATCACTCGGGCTACGCACATCCATTGGCCATGCCGCCCTCAGGGTCCCATTCAATCAACCCATTGATCACATCAGGAATATCTTTCTGACCATACATGCTCGTTCCGTCGAAAATCTATAAGGGTAGTACTGTCCACTCGGACGATCGCCCAAATCATTTTTGAAGTCATCTTCAGGACTGCAAAAGGGTGAAAATGACGCTCCTCTACGGATACACTTGGCCCTTATCCTAGGCTCCAAGGCGTCAGTTTCACAAACTTGGACTCAGAGATGGCATGTGCTGGTGTTCCCCCGGGATAATGAGTGGCATCTCTCCGGAGAGTCAGCCCACACACTAGCCTCGCCACTCGGGTTTCATGGCACGTCCATGTCAGACCACTAGTCTATCTCCTCCAGGAGACATACGAGTGCCACCAAGTTTTTCCTGCAGTCAACATACCCCGATCAGTCGGGAAGCACGTCCACTCGGACAAATACCCCTTTCATGCAAAAGGGTGAAAATGAAGCTCCTCTACGGACATACAATCTACTCTTACAAATACCCCTTTCAGGGCAAAATCTAATCAATATAAGAAGTACTACTGGAACTCCCTGGAGTGTCCAGCTTTTTTCTACAGTCGGACAGTTTCAAAGCCGAATTCATTCACCGTGCCGAGAGCACGAAGATTCACCTGCTTGACCGAGTTCCAGGCTGAATTTATTCCGTGCCGAGTGCACGAAGATCAGTTCCGACTGACTCAGCTCCAGGCTGAGCTTATTTACCATGTCAAGCACCTGAAGATGCATCCGATTGACTCAATTTCAGACTAAAAGATATTTACCGTGTCGACTGCGTGGAGGTTTACCAGGAGACTTAAACCCTCTGCCCGACTCATCTAGTCCGACAGAGGCTCGGGGACTACACCCAGCGGGTGCACTCAGCGTGCCCCCACTGGAAGAGAACAGAAAGAAACATTTTGCTCGATGCAAACCAGCTCCAGAATCTACTCGACCTCCGAGTCAGGAAGAACAAGTGATCAGTACCAAGCTAAGAGATTTTTAGTTCTCTCAGACCCCGCCGACTGCCCGGCAGTCGAGTTTATTTGATAATTCATCTTTCCAGAGCCATCAATCAGGGTTCCGTGAGATTGGCTGAAGCTGCAGCGAGATCCCGCCGGCGCGCTCATGACTCATCGCCTGACGACGTCCACTTGCACATGCGCCCACTCGATGCGCTGGCGCTCCCCGTCCATCGGCGACGCACTTCGTGTGTGGCGTTCGCGTCGCCTCTTCACACCGCGACCCCGTACAGGCGACCCTGTGGCATACCGTCCTCGCCGGGTCGCTAGCGCCAGCGATCCGGGGTCCGCTGACAACAACGGTGGTGAGGGACACGTGAGCCCCCAATCGCCACCCACGCAAATCGGCATCGAGCCTGAAACCCTCTATGGCCTGTTCGATCTGTCGACTGGCTCCGTCGAGACCGCATCCGAGTGCGACAGCAGCGACCCTACGGCGGAAGTCTTGATGGTCAATGGACCACGCAGTCCTCCTGGCTTCACCCGTGAAGACGGTGGCGATGGCGTCGGCGACCCATCACACGTCCATGAAGGAGTACCCCCGAACCCCTCTCTTCGCAGCAGGGAAGATCTTCGCGGTAATATGGATGCACTTCACACTCCTATCGTTGGAGAAACCCCCGAGGCCCAGGCCTTGGAGGAGCGCGCCTGGCCAACTTGGCTGAGCACACGACTGGAGAACCTCCACGCGCACTCGACGAGCGTGCTCGGCAGCGGATCCCCTGAGTCCAGTCGACGACAACTTTTTCCGCCTCCGACTCAGGTATACCGAACTCCGATCCAGAATCTCACAGCTGCAGCTCGAATAGCAGAGTCAATTCAACCTTCCCAGTCAGAAGCTGGCCGAGGTTTGATGCAGATCCGGGCTTTACTCCGGGCAGCGGGGGAGCAGAATACAGCAGTATCTCAGTCGCGGAATAGGATTCATAGCAGATCTGTGGTGGCGGATACTGTCCAATCTGCCCACAGCCCGAGATCGCCTCCGCGGCGTGAGGGACGTGGGTACCAGCAAGATCAGTACAGGAACCGGAGCAGTATGATCATCGACTCGACCACGACCGTCGTCGAGTGCCCACACCTCCTCCGAGGAGTGGGTCATACGTGCCTCGGCGGCAAGACGACAGGCGCCCCCGCACGGCGAACGAAGAATTCCGGTCGACCCCAGAGAGCCAGGTTTGATGCAAGGTCTATCCTCGTTCAAGGTCGTGATAAACAGAGCTCACAGAGAAGGCCAGATAGAGATCATCCGACTGGAAGCAGGGTGCACGTTTCAGGACCCGAGTGTTTCAGCAGAGCCATCAGAGCAGCAGTGATTCCTCCCAACTTCAGGTTGGCGACTGGAGTCAGCAAGTTCACCGGCGAATCCAAGCCAGACACTTGGCTTGAGGATTACCGAGTGGCTGTGCAGATTGGTGGTGGCAATGATGAGTGGCCATGAAGCACCTCCCCTTGATGTTGGAGGGCTCTGCCAGAGCGTGGTTGAATCAGTTGGCTCCTGGCAGCATATACAGTTGGGAAGAACTTGCTCGAGTGTTTGTTAGGACCTTTGAAGGCACTTGCAAAAGGCCGGCAGGGTTGACAGAATTGCAGTGTTGTGTCCAGAAACCGAATGAAACTTTGAGGGATTATATCCAGAGATGGATCACGTTGCACCATACAGTGGAGAATGTGCAATTTGTGCCTTCAAGGAAGGCGTTAAGTATCGGGAGTTGAACCTGAAATTCGGTCGGACAGGAGATATGACTCTGACTCGGATGATGGAGATTGCCACCAAATATGCCAATGGTGAAGAGGAAGACCGACTCCGGAGTGGCAAACACAAAACAGTCGCCCAAGAAACCGGAGGAGGGAATTCCAGTCGGAAACAGAAGCGAAAAGCTGAACCAGCTGCTCCTGGTGAAGCTTTAGCTGTTGCCCAAGGAAAGTTCAAGGAAAGCCCAAAGGGCCCTGGATCCCAAGAAAGTTAAGGATAAAGATGGGAATGATGTGTTGGATTTACCGTGCCATATTCATACCAAGAAAGATGAAGAGGGCATCATTTACCCTAAACACACCACTCGACAGTGTCGTTTCCTGATTCAGCAGTTCTGTCGGATAAAGACCATGGGTAGCCTAGCCGGCTTCCCCTGGCCCTTCTGAAAAAATTACGAGCCCGTCCGGCTCTCAAGAATCCAAGACATGGGGCCGCCTTCCCCTTGCTGGCTGTCACCCAGGCCGGCTTTCGGAAGGCGGCCCGACTTTAGCCCTCATGAAGAAAGCCATGGGAGGGCCGACTTCGAGAAGCCGGCCGCGAAGGAAGGCCGACTCCAAGAAGCCGGCTCCCATAAAGCGGTCGAGACCGTACCCTCAAAGTTTGCATCCACCTAAGGGCGATGTGACGGGGCGTGGCTACAGTAGAAGCCTGCCACCCCCGAATCCCGGAGCACGCCTGGCACAGTGCGCCGTACGGGGGCATGACCCGGCGCGGCACTGTTGCCATGTTGACCCTGATGTCACCCACGACGGGCCGCCAGCGGCCCACGGGGTGGGCCCCTTCGGGCAGAGAGACACCCGAAGGCGGCCAGCCTCCCCAGTCGGCCCAAGACGAGAGCCGGCTCCCAGCCGGCTTGCGCCTCCCTCGAAGGAGACGCCCCATTAAGGAGACAAGACGCGGTGAGGCTACAGCGATCGCCCGCCGGCGGCGGCACTGTAGCACGCCTACCACGACGAAGCCCACGTCACCAAGATAGAGCAACAGTAACCAGCCGCCGACCAGGTCCTGGACAGTGGGGCCTGCCTGTCGACCAAGGGGCCGGCAGCCGGCGGGACCCACCAGTCGGCGGGCCCACAGCCGGCGCGAGCCGGCGAGCGCAGTCCACAGACGGCTGGGCCCCGCGCCAGTCAGATTACCATTGTACCCCCGGGGGGTAGGCCTATATAAACCCCGGCACCCATGCAAAGGGGACCCCCAGCTAGTTAGACACTCACAAGGAGAGGAAAGCAAGCGTACAGGCCCTTCTCCTCCTCCACCGTGAACAGGCAGACATGTGACACGTGTCCCATCTAGTGATCAGCAGAGACCCCACGAGCAGCAGTAGGGGTGTTATCTCCACGGAGAGCCCGAACTGGGTAAGATTCGCCGGCATGCCTTCGCCTCATCCGTTTCCAGGCACCGGCGACGTCTTACTGGCTCCCACAATGATAAGCCACCCGTTGGCATATGTCGCACCTACCACCCGACATTTGGCGCCCACCGTGGGGCCAGGTGCACCGTCGTCCGGAGACCTGTTCTGGACGGGAACCCTCTTCCTCCCCAGCGAGCGTAGCCAGCCCGGCACGCCCGATGGCGCTTGCCACGACGCGCTGCAAGGCGTCACCAGCATCTGCGCGGCGAGCAGCCTCGCCGATCTCCTCGACGAAACCCTCATCTCCGACGAGCTCGCCTCCGATGCGGGCACCGACCACCTCGCCAACCTTCTCGGCCAGCTCCATGTCTCCAGCGAGCCCGCTGTGGACGAGTCGGTTGGCTCCACCGACCCGATGCCTGTCGACTCCGACACGGCCTCGTTCGACACCTTCCACCAACGTCGCGATCTACAACGACCCGCTTCCCGAGCCGGTGGCTGCGACGACTGTCACCACCAGAAGTGATGGTCAGTCGGCCACGGCGGCCCGGCCGACGAGAGCGCCCACGACGCCCCGCACGCGGCGGCCCACGACTTGTCCACCCCTCCCGGCTGATGCCGACGACGAAGCACTGGAGCGCGCCGCCTCGCCCTCCTCGCGGAGGGCGGAGCTAGCTCCGTGAGACCGCGCCGAAGCTGACCGCGCCGCCTTCGGCACGCCGGCCCCGGGCGGGCCAAGCCGGGCCGGCATTGTCAAGCAACGCGGCGCCGTCATCGCCGACACCTGGGAGTCGACCGCCCGGTCTATGCCACTCCGCTCGAGAACTTGCGTGCCGCCCAGGCGGCCGTGGACGAGTTGGACGGCTTGGAGGCCGAAGAACTCCCCCACATGACCCGGCGCATCCAGCAACTGATTGACCGGCCGCACGGCGGCACGAAGCCGACGCCCGCGCGGGAAGCCCTCCCCCGCGCCGAGATCACGGCGCGACGTCCCGGACACCGACTACGAGCAACGCCCGCGCGCGGCGCGAGAAAGAGCCGCGCCAGCCGAAGCCGGACCCGAATCTCCATCGAGCGAGACGCGGACGGCCATCCCCGAGCCATGGAATGGCGGGGCAACCCGCCTCGCCTCGACCCCGTGGAGAGAGATATCCACCCCGCCGCCAGTGGCGCACCCGACTCTCAGCGGCCGACTAGGTCGCCGCGAAGGAGTCGGCGAGAACGACGCCCGCCATCGGATCGACCGCCTGGCGCGATCCCTGGCGCTGGAAGAAGAAGACGATGTCGGCCCGCCTTGTTTCGGCCCCCGCATCCGCGACGAGCCTTTCCCCAAAGGGTTCTCGCTCCCAAGAGACACGCCCAAGTACAACGGCTCCGTGAAGCCGGAAGATTGGTTGATCGACTACCACGGTGCAGCATAGCCAACGGCAACCGGCGCGTTGCCGTGAAGTACGTGCCCCTCATGCTGCAAGGCACGGCGCGACCTGGCTCAACAGCCTCAAGCCTCTCAGCATCAACAGCTGGCTAGATTTCACCGAAGCTTTCATCCGCAACTTCACCAGCACCTACAAAGCGGGCTCCCAAGCCCAGACAGCTCTCCTTGTGCGTACAAGGCCCCGCCGAGTCCACTCGCGACTACCTCACGCGTTGGGCCGAGCCGCAACTTGCGAGGGGGTGCACGAGGTGCAAGCCATCGAGTACTTTACAGCCGGGTGCCGAGAAGGCACCCTCCTCAAGCACAAGCTCCTCTGCACGAGCCGACTACCCTCGACGAGCTTCTGGACAATAGCGACAATACGCCACCGCGACTCTCGATGAAGACCGAGCTCGGTAGACGCGTCCGGAAGTACTCACCGGCCCCAAGAGCCGCAGTGGATCCGCCTGACCCCACAACCCGAACGAATCCACAAGCGCAGAGCCCTTGCCCGCCGTCACGGATTCGGTCAGTGGCCACGTCGAGTAGACGCGCCACCGTGAAACGGCGACCGCACCTAAGAATCCCAAGGGCGCCGCCGGCTGCAGCCAGCTTTCGCCTACGGAGCAAACTCGCGACAGCCCCGTGAAAATCCAATCGGTGCCGAAGCCGCAACCACACAACCCGAATGCCATTGGTCACCCGAACTTAAAGAGAGGGGCTCGCGCCGCCCCGAATGCCGGCTCGCCGCCTCGCTCGGCCGCGTCCGCCGTGCTCGCCGGCAGGCGGAGCGCAGTGAATCCCTGACCGACAAGCACCTACACGCTTCACAACCAGCTCCGAAGACCAGCGCGGCAGAGAGTGCCGGAGAGACAAGATCAGCATGGCTACCAACTACCGCCGACCACATGCATTGTCAGAAAAGCCCATCAGCGGAGCCGGCCCGACCATCCAGAATGATGCCGCTCGTCGGCTTATGCGTTGTCTGGAAGCCACCCTTGCAACGCGAGACAGACGCGCCTGCCGCATCTCCCGCGTGCTGATAGACGGCGGGAGCAGCATCAACATCCTGTACCGTGACACCCTGGAGAAGCTGAATGTCAAGACGAAGCAGCTCATGCCTACTCGGACAGTGTTCCATGGCATCGTACCCGGGCCTGTCCTGCGCCCCCATTGGCAAGATCAAGATTGATGTACTCTTTGGGGACAAGGAGCATTTCCGCCGGGAAGCAATCTGGTTTGAAGTGGTGGACCTGGAGAGCCCCTACCACGCATTGCTTGGCCGACCCGCCTTGGCCAGGTTCATGGCAGTTCCCCACTATGCATACCTCAAGATGAAGATACCAAGTTCCAAGGGCGTCATCACCATAGCCGGCGATTACAAGAAGTCTTCCGAGTGCGCTGCCGCCAGCAGCCGGCTGGCCGAGTCCCTTGTGATTGCCGAAGAGAAGAAGATGTTGGACCGGGTCGTGGCCATGGCCAGCAAGCAGCCGAACCAGTCCCCCGACCCCAAGGAGTATGATGCCCAAGGATCTTTCCAGCCGGCCAAAGAAACAAAGAAGATACCCCTTGACCCCGAGCACCCCGAGAGGTTTGCCGTCATCGGGGCAAGCCTGAACAGCAAATAGGAAGGCGAGCTCGCCGATTTCCTCCGTGAGAATCGGGACATCTTTGCATGGTCCCCCAAGGACATGCCGGGTGTTCCGAAGGAATTCGCCGAGCACAAACTACACGTCCGAAAAGACGCGAAACCAGTCAAGCAGCCCCTCCGCCGACTATCAGAGGAAAAGAGAAGGATTGTAGGGGAGGAGATAGCCCGGCTTCTGGCAGCCGGCTTCATTATGGAAGTCTTCTTTCCAGAGTGGCTGCCAACCCGGTCCGTTAAAGAAGAACAACAAGTGGCGCATGTGTATAGACTACACAAGCCTCAACAAGGCCTGCCCTAAAGATCCCTTTGCCCTGCCGAGGATTGACCAAGTGATAGACTCCACGGCCGGATGCGAGCTGTTGAGTTTCTTGGATGCTTACTCAGGATATCACCAGATAAAGCTAGATCCGGACGACCGCCTGAAGACCGCCTTCATCACGCCATTTGGAGCCTTCTGCTACCTGACTATGACATTCGGCTTAAGAAATGCCGGTGCCACTTTTCAGCGTTGCATGCAGAAGTGCCTCCTCAAGCAACTCGGCAGAAACGCTCACGTCAATGGACGACATTGTGGTGAAGACGGAGAAGCGCGGCACCTTGCTGGAAGACCAAGAAACATTTGAGAACCTACGCCGGTTCCAAATCAAGCTCAACCCCGAGAAATGCGTGTTCGGAGTGCCAGCCGGCCAGCTCCTAGGCTTCCTGGTCTCCGAACGCGGCATCGAATGCAACCCGGTGAAGATCAAGGCCATCGAGAGAATGGCGATCCCCACCAAGCTTCGAGACATCCAAAAGTTCACCGGATGCTTGGCCTCCTTGAACCGCTTCATCAGCCGGCTCGGAGAGAAAGCTCTCCCCCTCTACCGCCTCATGAAGAAGAGCACTCACTTCGAGTGGAACGACCAGGCCGACCAAGCTTTTCACGAAGCTGAAGATGCTGGCCACGCCGCCCGTCCAGCGCGACCGACTGAGAAAGAGCCCATGCTCCTCTACATTGCCGCAACCAGCCGGGTGGTCAGCACCGTCATCGTAGTCCAACGCCCAAGAAGGCCGAGCCCAGCCGGTCCAGAGGCCGGTGTACTATTTGAGCGAGGTGCTGTCTACCTCGAAGCAGAACTACCCGCACTACCAGAAGATGTGCTACGGCGTGTACTTCGCCGCCAAGAAGCTGAAGCCCTACTTCCAAGAGCATCCCATCACGGTTGTATGCACCGCCCCGCTGGCCGAGATCATAGGCAGCCGGGATGCATCCGGCCGGGTGGCGAAATGGGCCATCGAGCTGGCCCCACACGATCTTCTACCAGCCTCGCACCGCCATCAAGTCCCAAGCATTGGCCGACTTCCTCTTCGACTGGGCCGAGACCCAGTACCTACCGCCGGCTCCCGACTCCACTCATTGGCGCATGCACTTCGATGGGTCCAAGATGCGCACCGGCTTGGGAGCCTGGCGTCATCCTCACCTCTCCCAAAGGCGACAAGCTCAGATACACGCTGCATTCACTTTGCCGCCTCCAACAACGTGGCCGAGTACGAGGCGCTCATACACGGGCTCCGGCTTGCCAAAGAACTCGGCATTCGCCGGATCCTATGTTATGGCGACTCGGACTTGGTGGTTCAGCAATCATCCGGCGACTGGGACGCCAAGGACGCAAATATGGCAAGCTACCGCTTCCTGGTTCAACAACTCAGCGGATACTTTGAAGGATGCGAGTTCCTCCACGTACCGCGAGCCGACAACGAGCCAGCCGATGCCCTGGCTCGAATAGGCTCCACTCGGCAAGCAATACCAACCGGCGTCGCTCTACAACGCCTCCTCAAGCCGTCCATCAAGCCGTCTCCAGAGTCCGATTCCATCTTCGTACCGCCTGACCCCGACGCGGCCGGGTCCGGCTCGAAGAACCAAGCAGGCGACCCCGGACTCCAGTAGTCGGCCCGGGGACTTCGGCAACCGGCTCGGGGACTGCCACACCCGGCTCGGACTGCAGTAGCCGGCCCGGGGACTGCACCAACACAACAGCGGCCGACTCCAGCATTTCACCACCCAGCCCGCCCACCCTGGTGGCAGTAGCCACATTGGCAGTAGGAGAAGTCGCGGCTCCGTCATGGGCTCAGTCCATCCTCAACTTCCTAGTAAACCAAGATCTGCCGGCTGACGAAACAGAGGCAAGACAAGTCCAACGTCGAGCCGGAGCATACACAATCGTCAACAGAGAACTCGTCAAGCGCAGTGTCACTGGAGTCCTCCAACGGTGCGTCGAGCAAGAGAAGGGCATTGCAATCCTCAGAGACATTCACCAAGGAGAATGCGGCCACCATGCGGCCTCAAGATCACGTCGCCAAAGCTTTCCGCCATGGTTTCTTCTGGCCGACTGCTTTGGATGACGCCAAAGAATTAGTTAAATTGCAAAGGGTGCCAACTTCAGCTCCAAGCAACACATGCCGGCTTCGGCACTCAAGACCATTCCCCTCACCTGGCCCTTCGCCGTGGGACTGGACATGGTGGGCCCATTCAAGACGGCGCGCGGCGGCATGACGCATTTGCTCGTCGCCGTGACAAATTCACCAAGTGGATTGAGGCAAAGCCGATCAAGAAGCTGAATGGGCCGACTGCTGACATTCATCGCAGACATAACAACTCGGTACGGCGTGCCACACAGCATCATCACCGACAATGGCATGAATTTTGCCAAAGGAGCCTTGGCACGTTTCTGCGCAGCCCAAGGTATCCGGCTGGACTTAGCGTCCGTCGCCCACCCGCAGTCAAACGGCCAGGTCGAGCGAGCCAACGGCCTCATCCTCTCCGGCATCAAGCCCCGACTGGTCGTACCACTGGAGCGTTCAGCCGGCTGTTGGCTCGATGAGCTGCCGGCTGTCCTCTGGAGTCTGCGCACTACACCCAAACAAGTCAACCGGCTTCACTCCTTTCTTCCTCGTGTATGGTGCCGAGGCGGTCATCCCAACTGACATCGAGTTCGACTCGCCGGGTAACCATGTACACGGAGGGAGGCCAAGGAAGCACGAGAAGACGGCGTCGACCTGCTGGAAGAAGGCCGGCTGTTAGCCCTCAGCCGGTCCGCCATCTATCCAGCAGGGTTTGCGCCGCTACCACAGCCGGAAGGTCAGGCCAAGATCTTTCCAAGAGGGCGATCTTGTGCTCCGGCTGATCCAGCGAACAGCCGGCCAGCACAAGCTCTCGGCCCCTTGGGAGGGCCCCTTCGTCATCAGCAGAGCTAGGCAACGAATCCTACTACCTGATCGACGCAGAAGCCGAAGGCACGC
>NC_053026.1:298194447-298214168 GCF_003073215.2 Triticum urartu | reverse complement strand
AAAAAAATAAGGAAAAAGTCGTCAAGGAAGATCCGACCCGACTGCTCAGCAGTCGGCCCGAATCTCGGGGACTACACCCAGTGGGTGCGCTGACGCGCCCCCACAGGAGACAGACAAGATCAAGCACTTACTTCGGCTGTGGCCAGGTCGTCGGTCTTCCGACCCAACTCCTGAGCCTGGGAGTTGAAGGCGGCAGCACGGGAGTTATGATATTCCTGGAAGTTCAGACAGGAAGCAAAAATAAGGTAGTCGTCAAGAAAGATCCGACCCGACTGCTCAGCAGTCGGCCCGAATCTCGGGGACTACACCCAGTGGGTGCGCTGACGCGCCCCCACGGAAGAAATCAAGAGACCAAAGCGGCCAAGAATGAAAGACTCACCCGGATGGCGGCCCGCGTCGACAGGAACTCCTGGGTGTACTGCTGCAGCAGGGCGGCCTGAGCTTGAAGCCGGCTCCGGACCTCTTGAGCCGCCACATTCAGCTCGCCAGCCCCGCTGGGAGTCCACTCGGACGTGGCGGTGCTGGCCGCCTCCAGAGCCTCCGCCGACTGGCCGGCGCCCGCAACTCGGCGCGACTCCGGCGGAGCGGCGCCTCCCCCTGCGCGCCGACGCGTCACCGGCTGCACCTCGAAGCCGGCTCCGTCCTCCGGCTCACCCCCGGCCGGCTCCTCTGGCGCCGCTGACGATTGGCCGCCTTGGCCCGCTCCGGTTGGCGCTGCCGGCGGCGCTCTCCGCGAAGACCACGAGGTCCTCCCTCCTCTCCATCAGCGGCGGGTCTTGGACGATTTCCTCCGCCAGGGGCAATGGGGTGTCAGGGGCCACGGCTCGGAGGGGAATGGCGAGCAGCGGAGGCTGGTTGCGCGAACCCTCCGCCTCCGTTTCCGCGGTCGCCGCCTCCGCCTGGGCCTTGGCTGCCGCGTCGGCCTGCTCCCTCGCCGCCTGGGCGGCCACTTTTTCCGCCGCCTCACGCTCCTCCCGCGCCTCACGGGCGTTCCGCTCCTGTGGCCTCCCTGAGGTCGGCGGGGGTCCACGCGGCAGGAGCCCGAAGACCCTCCAGTCGGCCCAACTACGGAGCCGCCCGGACCCCGCTCAAGGGAAAGCGGCGCCCTTCCAGCGAGCAGGAAAAGATTAGGAAGAATGTTCGAGCAGGAGAGAATGATGAAAAGCATGCGGCCAAGCAATCGACGACTTACGCTGAGACCGCCTGAGGCTGCTTCACCGCCTTGCGGAAGCGGGCCGCTTTCGCGGCCGCCTCATCTCGTTTGGTCGCCGCGGTGGAGGCTTTGGACTTCTTCGGCCGACTGCCGAAGAGGATTGACGCGGCCCGGCGCTTCTGTGCGCCGCCGCTGGCAGCCGGCGCGGTGGACGAGCCGCGCCCTGATGGTCGGCCGCCGGCTGGCGACGCGGGGCGACTTCGGCTTCGGCATCATCCGGCCAGTCCTCGAAGCTGGCGGTAAGCCTGTGCCTCCGGGCTCGGCGTCGTCCCCCACGACGGCGTCTTCCATGGCGGCCGCCCCCAAATCCGGGTCGTCGACGTCGTCCACCGTGCGGTCGGGGACGTACTGGCGTTCTATCCCTGCTGCCCCGGTCGTCGGCGGAAGAAGGGGGTTCTGCTAAGAAGAACCGACCGATCAGAAGCCGGCCATCATAAAGCCGGCTACCAACAAAAAGAAGAAAGAGAGGAAAGCTTACCACGGGCGGAGGGTTGGCGCGAGAATACGGCACCTTGCCGTATCGCCAGTCCTCGGCGAGCTTGCAATTGGAGATATGATTTACCATGTACGACACCTCCGCATGAGGCATCTCCCTGGTGCTCAGCCGGCTTGGGTCGAAGCGGCCGCTCATCTGACACATCATGTGGGGCCGGCTTTGGAGAGGAAGTATCCGGCGCTCCACGAAGGCGGCCACCAAGTCGGCCCCGCTCAGGCCTTCCGACTGGATCATCACCCGAAGCCGGGAGACGGCAGCGTTCCCGGCCTGAGACAGTGACCTGGACCGGAAACTCCATGAGGGCTGCCTCCCAGCCGGCGGGCCGGCTACGTAAGCCGGCAGGTTGACGTGGTCTCCTTGCTGGGCGACGTTCTTCACGTAGAAGTACGACTTCTGCCAGATCTTCACCGACTGGATCAGGGGGATGGACGGGAACGGGTTGTTCTCGCCCGACCTCCTCATGGCGATGAAGGCCCCGCAGGGGGCGGGCACGCCTGCGACGACGGTGCCGAGTTTGCTCTGGAAGAATTCCCCCCAGAGCTCCAGCGTGGGGAGCAGCCCCAAGAAACCTTCGCAGAGAGAGACGAAGGCCGACAGCAGCATCACCGCGTTGGGCGTGAGGTGATGCGGCTGAAGATTGTAGAACTCGAGGAAGGAGCGCAGGAATCCGCTCGCCGGAAGGCCGAAGCCGCGCAGGAAGTGCGAGCGGAAGACGACCCGCTCGCCCTCCTCCGGTGCCGGCGAGATCTCCGTCTCTGGCGCCAGGCGGACCCGCACGAGGTTGGCGTCGGGCAGGCGCCGAGTCTGGCGGAGGAACTCAACATGGTCCTCATGGACGTTGGAGCCATCCCACGAGCTCGACAGCGCCATGGGAGCGGGGAGCAAGACGATGCGGCGGCGGAACGGCGCGGCAAAGAGTGCTGCGGGGAAGAGAAGAAGAAGGAGGGCGAGAAGGGGCGGAGTGAGGGAGAGCGCGCGAGCCTCTGCCGCTCCCCTCCTCCTCCTACTTATAGACCGCGCGGCGGAGCCGAGGAGGCGCGGCGTGGGGGAACGTGGGGATCAACTGCGCCCACTCCCCCACGTCCCGCGATTATTGTGCCTTGATGGCAGAATAAAACCGCCGCGGGAAGGCGAGCGGTCCATGTGGGCCGGAAGATCCGCGCTCGGACCGAGGCCTGCGAGTGGCGGGCCCGGGCCTGCGGGCGTCCCGTCGCGCGCGTGCGTTGGCAGGATTTCCTCGCCACATGGCCCGCGTTCCCGCCTGCGAGAAACGAGCTCTCTGAAGTCGGCGCGCACAAGCAAAGCCGGCTCTTCAGGTAGGAAGCTGACCAAGCTTCTCGTCCCTTATCCGCCTCGAAGCTCGATCAGCTTCGGGGACTACTGTCGGAGTAAATAGCCATGGGTAGCCTAGCCGGCTTCCCCTGGCCCTTCTGAAAAAATTACGAGCCCGTCCGGCTCTCAAGAATCCAAGACATGGGGCCGCCTTCCCCTTGCTGGCTGTCACCCAGGCCGGCTTTCGGAAGGCGGCCCGACTTTAGCCCTCATGAAGAAAGCCATGGGAGGGCCGACTTCGAGAAGCCGGCCGCGAGGAGGCCGACTCCAAGAAGCCGGCTCCCATAAAGCGGTCGAGACCGTACCCTCAAAGTTTGCATCCACCTAGCGGCGATGTGACGGGGCGTGGCTACAGTGAAGCCTGCCACCCCCGAATCCCGGAG
Organism: Triticum urartu; assembly: GCF_003073215.2. Lineage (NCBI taxonomy): Eukaryota > Viridiplantae > Streptophyta > Magnoliopsida > Poales > Poaceae > Triticum > Triticum urartu. The sequence continues at coordinate 298,210,744 of NC_053026.1, read as the reverse complement.
CACGCCTGGCACAGTGCGCCGTACGGGTGGCCATGACCCGTCCGGCGCGGCACTGTTGCCATGTTGACCCTGATGTCACCCACGACGGGCCGTAGGGGGGGGGGGGGGGGGGGGGGGGGGGGGGGGGGGGGGGGGGGGGGGGGGGGGGGGGGGGGGGGGGGGGGGGGGGGGGGGGGGGGGTGCCCACGGGCGGTGGCCTTCGGGCAGAGAGACACCCGAAGGCGGCCACGCTCCCCCAGTGGCCCAAGACAGAGCCGGCTCCCCGCAGCCGGCTTGCCGCCTCCCTCGAAGGAGACGCCCCATTAAGGAGACAAGACGCGGTGAGGCTACAGCGATCGCCCGCCGGGCGGCGGCACTGTAGCCACGCCTATACGACGAAGCCCACGTCACCAAGATGGAACAGTAACCAGCCACCGACAAGACCCTTGGCAGTGGGGCCTGCCTGTTGCCAAGGAGATGGCAGCCGGTGGGACCCACCAGCCGGTGGGCCCCAGCGGCCGGCGCAGAAGCCGATGAGAGCAGTCACAGACGGCTGGGCCCCGCGCCCAGTCGGATTACCATTGTACCCCCGGGGGGTAGGCCTATATAAACCCCCCGGGGCACCCATGCAAAGGGTTTTACCCCAGCTAGTTTTAGACGACCACACAAGGAGAAAGAAGCAGCTAGCCGTGCCCTTCTTCCTCCTCCCACCGAACAGCTCAAGGAGCATTGTGTAGCTAATTGTCCATCTAGTGATCATGCGGAGACCCTGCAGAGTAGCAGTAGGGGTGTTATCTCCACGGAGAGCCCCGTGAAGCTGGGTAAGATTCGCCGGCGTGCATGTCTTCGCCTCATCCCGTTTCCAGGCACCGGCGACGTCTTACTGGCTCCCACAATGATAAGCCACCCGTTGGCATATGTCGCACCTACCACCGACAGCAAGCTAACGCGCTTCAGAATTGAGTTCATGCACATTCCAACATAGCACTTTCCACTCCTTAAATCTTGTCTGATTCATTACAAACCAAAAGTGAAAGCATAGTAAATAGGCCACGCAATGACCTACACCGACCCACAAAGCAGATAAGCATCACATAGTTCTCAACAAAGAAAGAAAGATAAATGGCGTTTACGGTACGCCATAAACCAGAACCCTGCAGGAAGTAACTAATCATCAGAACCCCCGCTGCTGCTGGACTTGGCAGGATCAGCCACAAGCTTATCCGTAGAGATCTTCTCAAGTGCAATGCAAAGACGGGCGCCAATACGTTGAAGATCTGCAATAGCAGTTGGTGGTGGCACAGTAGGATTATTCTCAGACTGGGAGCTGCTGGTCTTGCGCTTCTTCAAAGTGTGAGAATTCTTTGTAGAAATTCCACTAGTTACTTTGCGGTAGCCATCACGGATAGCGCTCAGTCGTGCACTGCGCCGAACCTCAGTATCAACAATAATTCTTGAGGCTTGAGGCTTCCTTGCTCGCTTCAGAGATACCTCAGGCACAGCAGAGAATTCAAAGGTTTCAGAAACTGGGTTATCCAGATCGTCAAAGCAGAGAGCTCGAGCAACTGGCCTTTTAACAGAAGCAGTTGGCACATCCAGAGCAGAGCTGATCGAGGAGTCAGGTGCAGGCAGAAGCTTAAGAGTAGAGGCTGGGCCACTGCAGAGGGCTTCACAGGACTGCTTGTTGAGCATAGTACCTATGCCAGACTTGAAAACAAACTGAGGAATGTTTGAAGACCAAATAAAAGGCCACATCTTCTCAAATGAGCGCTGCCACTGCATCACATGTGGCAAAATTGGTCCATAGAAAGTGAGAACTTGCCCAATCATAAGAGGAGGTTGATGTGGTCCCACTGGGGGCTGGAAGATAGCCACCTCAGCCGCATTGTCAATATTGTTAACTGAATCATCTGAAGGTTGCAGAACAATGGACTCCTGGGACTAAATTTCCTGAACTTCCTCATGCTGCATAGCTTCATGAACCGGGTGCACATCATTGATTTGCTGCTCATTGACAGGGTGTGGCACATCGTTCCAACCCAGCTCTGGAAATTCTAGCATAACCCAATTGTGGTTGTCAAACTGTAAATTGCCAGGGAGGGGGTGCGGATTGCCATTGAAGGGCATGGGGTCTTCATCTGCTGGTAAGATGTCTGCAAAATCCGCTGACAGGATATAGACAGGTGCAGACCAAGAGATCCTAGCACCACCAAAGTCTGCATATTCTCTGTAAGTCACAGAGCGAGGAACCAAAGTCGGCGTAGGAAAAGACACATAAGCCAACGATCGGACAAGCATGGGATCATCTTGATGCCAATGATGAAATCGACCAAACGTGCTAATTACATCCGCAAGGTACTGTGTGCGCCTATAATCCAGAGGAACACCCAGCAACATAACCCATCCACGGCGAAAACCCTGCGTTGCTCTGTAATTTACGCCCTCATCATGCGGGATAAACCGAACAAATCTATCATTGCCCAGGTTGAACGGTGGATGATCCACAAGAGCTTGACGAGCCAGAGCACTACGAAAACGAAAAAGCCCAACTCCTTGTATCCAAGATTGGGCATCCAGAACAGCTCTTCCCAGATCATTGACAACAAAGTTACTGACCAATAAATAGCATACAATGATAAATTTATAGGAAAACTCAACCGACCTTGTAGAAAATTGAAACACCCTGACTCACCTCATCGCGACTCAAAGAGGTCGAGCACCTCACGACCAGCGGTCACGCCCGACCTGGCTCCCACGAACGAGGAAGCCCATCGAGAAGCGAATGCATTTCACCCGCGCATACCCAGGGTAAGTGACATAGACACACAGACCCGTCTTGCCCGACACACGACAGGAAGTGGGCAAGACAGCGCACACGAGCGCGACAAAAATCTCCGCAGACACGCGGCCCCGATCGTGCTCCCGGGGCACACGTCATGGACCCCAAGGGAGAATGGTCAGGTGTGGGACGTTGCGTCGATCGAACAGTGCGGACCACGCCAGAGCCAACAGCAGGAGGCCATCGTGCACCAGACGACACAAATGGCACCCTCACCGACGTAGGATCCCAGATGGGTGGCCGCTTGGCGCTAGAGACTCCACCCAGGAGCGGGTGTGCGTCACTGACAGGAGGCCTCGGCCTCGGCTTTCGCGCGTGATAGGGCGCAACCAAAACCACCCCATGACGGTGGCCCCGTGTGTGCCCAACATTTCACTCGTCAAGGACCACCCAATCGGATCGTCTAGGTGCATGCAATCCGAGCATATCGGACAACGCGGAGAGCCCCGAGAGGCCCTCATGGCATGCCACTGCGGAACAGATGGCTCGGCGCAGATGGCGCAGGAGCGTGGACCACACATCCCGACTGCAGTGACCAAACCAGCCGACAGGTGCGAAGATGCCAAGAGGCGGGTCCAGCTAGGCCATCGCGCTTGGGTGTAGGCACGACGCGAGCTGTCGCATGACTATGGTCATGTGCGCACTTGCGGTCCACTCGTCATGGACCGCCAAGCCAGGTCGCCCGGGTCTGAGCAGTCCGGGCAAATCAATATTTCACATCACTCTCAAGTGGACCTCACGTCAAGCCAGCCGCAAACGGACGGCGGAGGGCCTCTTTGCCATCGTAGAGCCCACGCTAACGTCCTTTATAAGAGTAAAGCCCTATCGGACATCTCCAAATACATAACAAATTGAGATAGGGTTTTCACGCCTCTTATTGGTCGTGTTGCCATGCTAATCTACTCCATCCCAAACGTAGGCATGCACCAATGACTTCGAGAGCAGGTCCCCGGAACATCTTGCTCTTGTGATCCTGTACTAGGAGAGGGCAATTGGGTTTTAGAAAGCGCTACACTGGGTTTTAGAAAGCGCTACACGTGATTGTTCACATTCGTGGGTCACCTTCCTTCCAAGTTAGGCAGGGACGCATCACACATCTGCTTCGACCATTCTTGGATAACTTGTTGACAATAACATTACGTCGTCAGCAACCACAACTATTTTCATCTACAAACGATTACATATTTCGATCTACTCCCTAATTATGGTTGCTGCTACATGTACGATGTTGTTCAATCCATCTAGTATGCTAGAGGTATACATGCTAATAGTTACTTTAATCATGATTTATATTGTAGAGTTAATCATGAAATTGTCTAATATTCCCAGTAATATTCAAATGTATCCAATACAAGTAAAAGGACATAGTCCTATTGTATTGTCTCTGCTAGTCTTCGATCAAACTTGGATATGCTCTTCCTTGATCACTTATCTCTTTTCGAAGTTAAATAGCTTGATTGAGAGTCCGAAAAGGAAAGCAAAGAGAACAGCAAATAAGACGACCACATTAGCGACTGCCCACAGGAAGTCCTGATGGTACCCAAAGTAGCTTTCTACAAACTCGGATACTCGCACTCCATTATCAAACTCTTCTGTTACATCTCCAAACTGTGAAGTGACCAGACCATTGAGTGTCCATGCAATAGGGTTGAGCCAATAGTACCATCTCCACCATATTGGGATTCTCTATAGAGCAAAGTAGCCAGTTAACATAGTATCACTTTTTGAATAAGAGTTTGAATAATATTTGGAAAAGAAGGAGAAATTTTTGTTTATTGGTTAGATGGGGAAGTATAGAAAGTTAAAACATTGAGAGCAACTAGTATACTTACAGTTCTTGGTATAATAAATCCCGAGAAAAGGTTCCAGAGAGCATAGAACGCCGCAGAAGCAATAGAGGCAACATTGTAGTTTGAGGTCAGTCCCATCGACATCATTCCATAAAATGTGAAGTAAGCTAGAGTGAAGTACATGAAGAACAGGTACCAAAAGAACTTGGCAATTGTCCACTCGAACCCAATCATAGCATATACTAGAATACCATATATTAAGGACTGGACAAGGATATATGGAAGTTCAATTACAACCTACAAAGGGAAGGATGTTAGTTCTTATTGTTTTTTACTATTGCTTTCCACTTAGATATTTGTTAAACTATATATACCATCTTTTCTAGCTGTAATTCAATATGAACTCAATCCTTTCACTGAAAAGGCTTTTCGCCCCGCCTTATATATAAAGCAAATTACCACCACATACAATAAGCAGTTCAAGTATGGTATCAACCCACTCCAGAACACAAGAAAGAAGAAGAAAAATATACATGCTTGCGTTCATATATGATGTTATACATGAAAATGTGACGCCTTTTGTTTGTTAAACTCCATAGTCTTGTTTTTATTTGGCCTATAAAATAACTTATGACATTCCGGTTTAATAGGAATGATATAGTACTCATATCAACAAGGTGCGACCTCTTTTCTGGAAGTCCATCCTCAAGAAACCTTAAAGTTAAGCGTGCTTGGCTTAGAGTAATTTAAGGATGGGTGACCGACCGGAAAGTTGACCCCTTGGAGCAATTTGAGGATTGGTGACCGACTGAAAAGTTGATCCCAGATGCACATGAGTGAGGAAAAATGCACAGAAAAGACTAATGTTGGTATGTGGGACCAGTCTAGATCCCAGGTGCAACAGCCAAAAATCGGTGTGGGACCGGTCTAGATCCCAAGTGCAATAGCCAAAAATCGGCAGGTGAACCGGTGAGTTTGGTCGAGACATTACATAACTATAGATGAAAGTTAATGCAAAGAAACTTTACCTGTCCCAATGCATATGGCAAAGGTGAGTACATGCGAGCTGCACTTTCCCTGTAAAAGACTGTGCGCTCAACAGCCACAACCGGCTGAATTGAGGTAGAGTTCTGCACCCCCATGAACAGAATTGCGGAATACATGGATCCCATGGCGTTGAATAAGTCTTGTTGATTGTGTCTGCAAGAGTAAAGGTGGGAACCATAAGTAATCTCCTTAACAACTATTACCTCCGTACCGAATTAATCTCGACAAATCTAAGACAACTAATATCGGATGGAGGGAGTATTATATATACAATCATGTACTTCATTTAATTTATTATATATGATGTTACCTTTTTCTTCCAATACCCCAGAATATTGTCCCAAACAACAGTGCAAGTACTATAGTATAGAAGTACTTCACAACGGTATATGGAGGGTTTCTCCAGTATGACAAACTTTGCTTCCACAGGCAAGCAAAACTCTGTGTGATGAAGTTTTGTGAGTATTGGGTTGGAAAGGATAGGTCGCTTGAACCTTCAGGAGGTGTGCTTAGCTCCTTTATTAATTTTTTGTTCCTCCTGAGATGCAACAAAACCGATAATATTAGTGCACATTGTAAACAACTATTTTGTCAATTGTATTTGTCACACATATATGAACTTCGGTTGCAGAAGATCAAATTGACACACGAGTATTATCATGCTTTTACAATGGGTGATCTATGATTTCAATATATTTTAAGTCATGCATATTTGTTCAAATATATTAATTGTTGCTCTTTTTTGAAATATAAGATCTCGTGGCTTAAATCAAATTGTATCATGGCTATAGTTTTTCAGCATGACATTATTAAATTATTAAATTATGTAGTAATGAAACAAGAAAAGTACCGATATAATTCAGAATTCTTGTATACATGACTGAAGTTAATCCCGGTTATATGTTCTTGTGTTGTACTGGTAACTTCCAGCATCCATGTTGCAGGATTATGTCCGTCTTTAATCTTTCTGATATTTTCAATAGCCTGTGTAGAACCAAAGCAGTTCAGTAACTTTGTTTAGTATGACACTTCATATCTAAACATAGACTAATTTATGTTTCCTTTCGTCACCTCTAAATATTGGATCAATTCACACGAGTGTCGACCTAGTGGGCCTACATAAATCTCTTCACCTCCTCGTTTCATCAGGAAGAGCTGCAAAGACACACAAACCATCGTGTATTAATACGGTTCAGAAACATTAGCAATTGCTCATATGTTGCTTTAGTTTTTTTACCCTTTAATGTGTGTACAGACTCTATTTAGTACCTCATCAAAAGACTCGAATATGTCGATGCTCGGTTGGTGAATTGTGCAAACAACAGTCCTTCCTGTATCTACAGTATTCCTTATTGCTCTCATGACAATGGCTGCTGCCCGTGCATCCAGTCCAGATGTTGGTTCGTCCATGAAAACAATAGAAGGGTTAGCAACTAGCTCCACTGCTATTGTTAGCCTTTTCCTCTGCTCAGTTGACAATCCACTCACACCAGGTAATCCAACCAATGCATGTTTTAAGGGGTTAAGTTCCACTAGCTCCATTACCTCATCAATGAACATCTGCACACGGTTTCATGTGTTAAAGTAGATAGTAGATATGGTATCCCTTACCAAGATATGACTAGTAAATAAATGTGATCGACAAGCACTTCCAAATATCTTTCTCAGACATTTCAACTTAAATTCTATTGTGATCCATTTTTCACTTTACATGGCATTACCTTGTAATATCAGTTGACAATTCTTTTTAGTGAACCTTGTCAGTTGATAATATGAGTCTTCTCAATTAATCATGTTTCATATACTTTTCTAATATATGTACTTCTATACTATGAAAACATTCAAAGAAAGTTTTTTTTGTTCTTTGCAAACCTTTCTTGTTGAGGACTCAACATTGGCAGGTAATCGGAGCCATGCAGAGAATGCAAGTGATTCATACACAGTCACATTTGGTGAATGGATGTCATTCTGCTCACAGTAACCTGATACACGAGCAAAAGTTTCTTGCTTCTTTGGATATCCGGAGATTGTAATGTTGCCCTCTATGTATCCACTGGTCTTCCGTCCAACCAACACATCCATCAGTGTTGTCTTACCGGCACCACTTACACCCATAAGAGCTGTGAGTACTCCTGGCCTAAATGAACCACTGACACCTTTTAGTAATTCCAATCGGCTCTCCACCACACCTTGTGCTTTGATTTCCTACAGTTTATGTTGGATAAAGTAATGATGTGTGATGTTTTTACTCATGTATGTTCTACATATTGGACATATGAGTATAACCGTATCCTAAGAAGTTACATAAAGAAAATACCTCTGGCATGTCTACACTGTATTTTATATCATCGAATGTGACAGAGAGAGGTACAAAATGTAGGACCATTCCTTTCTTGCCTGGAATAGAATTCATAGTTGTGTGGTCAGAATTTGATTTGTCATTGCTCCCGTCTGCAGTATCTGGTAAGCATATGCAAGTGTTATAATTTTGAATTACACCTCAACTATCGGATTAGGAAGTCACGTTATTGAGCATTTCTAGTTGTCCATTTTTTATCTTATATCTTCCTTAGATTGATTAATATAGAACCATTAATTACCTCTAGATGCCATTGTACTGTTGTTAACCCATCCTCCCGATGATGCTTCTAAAAGTTCACCAATGAGATTGGCTTGTTTTATCTTCAATGTTTCTTCAGATACTGTTGGCTCGTTGTTGTCAAATGCTGCATATAGGATAATGTATGAGATTAGAATTTACAGCGTTTTTTGAAAAATTGCAATTTAGATATCTATTTACATTCTAAATAAAATTTATTTCGGACTCACGATTGAGGAATGTGAGGCAAACACTGTATAGGATATTAAATAGTAGCACATATCCGAGCAAGGCACCAGCACCAATCCAGTACCACTTTGTATTAGGAAAAATCCCTCGAGATTCCAGAACTAGTCTTCCAAGTGGTCTTTTGAAACTGGGGGTTGTCTGTAGTATATCATTAATAATATGCTTTAGCCATACATATTCAGAGACATGATTGTTCATCCTTCCACAGAAGTCTATTTACCTTGTTCCAGCTATGACCTAGGAACTCATTCACCGATAGGGCATTTTGTGCATACATCAGGGGTGATATCCAGTATCCCCATATCCACAAATTCTTCACATTGTCTGTTAAATCATACAAATATTTTCATTTAATTTATGATTCACCGATAACACATCCAATGGGGGCAAACATAACTAAACTCCAGAAATTCTTTCTAAGTTTTCTCAGCTTTTTTTAACTGGGCTAACCCCCTTCCAAGTTTTCTCAACTGGACACTTCAAACATCTTTTTTAGGACTTCAGCTTAGCCACTTTTGCATACCTCTTGCCATGACGAATCCACCAGTGAGCATAAAATTTAACATGCAGAAGGAAGCGATGGTGTTTGCAATAACATGATGCCTTGCAAGGCCAGCAACGAAGCGGAAGAGTCCAGAAAATGCCTCGTTCACTAAGAAGAGCAGTAGGAGCTGTCTAAAAAATCTGTAGCATTGCATTGTTTTCATTAGCTTGTGCAACACATTAAAAAGAGCATCTTGCCCTTTATTACGAAGGGGTATGGGTAATCTCAACCGTTGATGTGTTTAGGGGGGTGTATCAAAGAAAAGGTGTTAAAAAACCATTGATCTTAAAATTTCCACTTACCTTTGTATGTTGGGATCAAATCCGATACCATAGTATGTTATCCCAACCCAAATTGTTGCATTGAGCAAGGATAGGGGGGTCTTAATGATCCATGAAGTCAACGAGTATATCCATGCTGGAAAGAAGAGAAGATCTCGTTGCTTGAAAAAAACCGGGAGCTTTATAGTAGTTAGACCTACTTCTGCAAACCCATTGAACATTATCATCAAGATCCCAAAGAAGATAGCACCCATGTATATCCCTCCATCTGTTACCGAGTCACGATGCATATTGATGCGCAGAAATACGGTCATTGCAATGATCGCCAAGAGTGTCAACTAAAGAAAAAGGAGAAATAATAAGATAATGTACGTTATGTTCTTCTATACTTTTCTAGGAATACCAAAGAAATCATTTAGTGTTGAACTTCTGTAGATTTTGATTTTAGAATCATCACCTGGGTTGCCTTGAATATATACAAAAAGGAATTCCTCTTCATGAGCAATATCTCTCTGTTGATATTAGCTTTGAGTAGTTCCTTCATGCTGGCACCGTATTGTGATTTTTTCAGAGCTGCGGGATGACTTTTGTCCTTGTCAAATGGCACAACTAACTCACTCCTTATAGCTTGACCAACGTGGAAAGATTGAAATGCCTCCGCAAACTCCTTGACCGGAACAAATCTGTATGTCTCATCATTGTTTATCCAGTATTGTCCTTGATCTTTTATTGATGTAACCTATAAATTTCCAGTTATAGTTAGTCAAACTTTAACATGTTAGCCATTTATGATCCCGCTATTACAAAAATCCCACGTTTTGGGGGATGAAAAAAACCCACAACTTATGACAATTTTCTAGAACTACTGCAGCTTGCCATATTTTGCTACAGACGCAAACTGTAAGAAATATATTAATATGTTGATCCATTTGTTTCACTTGTGAGCACACATTATGCATTATGAAAATTCCTAGAAATTTAAAGTTTTATATTTTGAAGGTGATTCACGATAATGCACTTTAAAATAGACCCATATATAATCAGGGAAAACTTCATACAATAAGTTGATTACACTCACTTCTTGCAGGAAGTCAGCTACGCCTTTTCGCTTGGGACATTTGAATCCCATTATTTCAAAGAACTCGAGAACATATTGTCGAGGGCCATTATAGACAACATGACCATCTGAAAGGAGAATTATATCATCAAATAATTCATATGTCTCTGGTGCAGGTTGTAGCAAGGCAATGACTGCTGTTCCACCAATAATGTGGATTGTTTGTCGGATGGAGTTCACAATCTGGAAGGTTGTCGAGCTATCAAGTCCAGTTGATATCTCGTCCATGAAAAGGGCTCGTCCGGGTGTGACGAGCATCTCAGCTGCACAACCATGTCATAGAAAGGGTGAGTTTGATTGTATAGGAGTACAAAGTAATTTAGCTATGTAATAACACATAAGCATCTTGTAAGTTTCTTACTTTCGAACTATATTTACCTGTAGTTACTCTCTTTTTTTGCCCTCCTGATATGCCTCGCAACATATTGTTTCCTATCATTATATCGGCACAGATATCCAACCCTAAGACCTTCAATAATTCAAACGAGTGAAATTAAAGAATTAGTAGTGTGATCACTTTTCATTTCTTAGAACTTTTTGTGAAATTAAATAAAGGAACTTGGTATCATTCTTATTATAATTATGTAATTCAATGTAAATTACAACTGAGCTATAAATAAGTAATTGATTCGCATGCACCTTTAGTATGTGATTTGTGACCACCTCGGCTTTTTGATCTCCTGTTGCAGCAGCCTAGATAAGAAAAATGAAAGATTGATATGCATCAAGCTTTACATTTGAACGTACCATGTCTCAACCATTGAATTAAGTGAACTAGTGAAGTGAACTAGCTACGATATATTGGATTGTGTGTTAGCTAGTGTTGAGTTGAAGCAAAAAATATTCTCTTGTGGCAGTACACGCCTTGCAAAGGCTACTTTCTCATCACACACCACTTCTTTTGGACTCCGGTGAGGTCCGCTAACATAGGGGACGAAGCAACTTTCTCTTTTGAGCTATTGTGGTTAGAGAGGGAATGCTTCGTTCAGATGGCGGCCAAAGAATGAGAAAAATAAACACGTGGTGGAACAAATGTAGGGAGGTGACAATTTAAAATCCGGCATATTAGACAATTCTTACGAGGATGTCTAAGAATTCTAGCTGTGCTTATAAAAATAAAAAGAAAGGTTCCTTCAACTTATTGATGTTTTAGATATTAAGGCCAAATGAACCCACCTCATACCGACAGAATGTGCTGCCAAACACGAGGCTGAGGTGAACATTGGCGAACTCACAAGAGAGGAATAAACCAAATGACCCGACCGTGCCAAAGTGAGGTACGTACGGGAAGGTGGCAATAATACTAAATTCTTCCATTTGGTCGTGAGCGACAAACACCCCAAAAAGAAAGCTGTCCAATTAGTGCAAGACAAGGGGATGATTGTGGGGCGGGAAAATCTCAAATCTTATCTCTAATTATTATATAAGGCTATTTGGCTCCTTAGTGTCCACCTTCGTGTTGATGGATGAGGACATTACTCATGATATTCCACAACTTTCGCTGAAAGAGAACGTGGTTTTCGCAACGCCATTTATGGGAAAGAAGATGTTTTAAGCCATCTCGCAAATGAAGAGCAATAAAGGCCATGACTAGACAGGTTCTCCATGAAATTCTACCAGAAATGTTGGGGGACTATAAAAGGATAACGTATGGCATTGTTTGTGGATTTATTTAATGGGTAATTTCGACTGTTTATGCTCAACTTTGATACCATCATGTTGTTTCCAAAGAAGGAGGACACCATGCGGATTTACACAATTTCATCCAATTTGTCCGCTCAATGTTAGTTTTTTTACCAAAGTGGGTATAAATAGAGGCTAACTGCAATGGCGCACATTGTGGTCTCTCTACTCAAATTTCATTCATGCCCTGAACGACATATCCTAGAAGGGGTGGTAGTCCTAAAGGAGAAAATTCATGAGTTACACTCAAAGAAACTTCACAGAGTTATCTTTATAGTGGATTTTGAGAAAGCCTATGATAAAGTCAAATGTTCTATCTTTCAACAAGCTCTGCGCATGAAGGGTTTTGATACAGCCTCACGGCAGCTAGTGCATAAGTTTATTCGGGGTCGGCATTGGGGTGAAAGTAAATGGCTACATAGCTCATTACTTTCAAGCCTGGGAGGGGTTGTTAGGGGATCCTATATCTCCAATTCTTTTCAACATTGTTGTCAGCGCTAGAGGTCCTCATAGCAAGGGCTAAGGAGGGTGGAAAGGTGGGTGGTCTCATCCCGTATTTGGGTGATGGGACGTCTCCATCATCCATTATGGCGGATGAAACTATTGTTTTTATAGAGTACAATATGGACAGGGTCGTAGATATGAAACTGATACTTTCCCTCTTTGAGCAATTATAGGGGTTTAAAAATAACTTCCACAAGAGTGAAGTCTTCTATTTTGGACGTGCCAAATAATAGAAGAAACGCTATAAGAAACTATATGCGCGGTTGGTAGGTTCCATTTCGGTACCTCTGAGTACCTATTCATTTTCTGAAACTTACAAACAAACAATGGAAGTGTATTGAGGATAGGTTTTAAAAGAAGCACAATTATTGGAAACTAAAACTCATGGCCTTTTCTTCTGGTTAACCTTTACAAACAAAAAGTGGAAGTGTATTGAGGACGATTAATTCTAGTTAACTCTGTGCTCAAGAGTTTACCTATTTACATGCTCTCGTTCTTCGAAATACCAAAGGGGTATGAAAAAGACTTGATTTTTATCGCTCCAGATTCTTTTGTTAGATTGATGAATATAAAAACAAAGTACCACTTGGCAAAGTGGGATATCCTATGTAGGCCAAAACACCAAGGGGGGCTAGAAATTGCACACCTTAAAGTTAAGAACAAATACTTACCTAGCAAGTGGCTATATAAGTTTCTAATAGAGGAAGATGGTGTGTGGTTAAAGTTGCTACGCAACAAATATCTTCACTCAAAGACTTTGCCTCAAGTAAAGGCGCAACTGACAAACTCACCATTATGGAAATGCTTGTTAAGGGTCAAGTCTACATTCTTTTGTAGAGGCAATTTTATTGTGGGTGATGGATGTACCATGAGATTCTATGAGGATACATGGCTGGAACATACACCTTTGGCCGTGCAATACCCAAACCTATATAATTGTTGGAAATATGCCCTAGAGGCAATAATAAAAGGATTATTATTATATTTCCTTGTTCATGATAATTGTCTTTTATTCATGCTATAATTGTGTTATCCGGAAATCGTAATACATGTGTGAATACATAGACACCAACATGTCCCTAGTAAGCCTCTAGTTAACTAGCTCGTTGATCAACAGATGGTCATGGTTTCCTGACTATGGACATTGGATGTCATTGATAACGAGATCACATCATTAGGAGAATGATGTGATGGACAAGACCCAATCCTAAACATAGCACAAGATCGTATAGTTCGTTTGCTAGAGTTTTTCCAATGTCAAGTATCTTTTCCTTAGACCATGAGATCATGTAACTCCCGGATACCGTAGGAGTGCTTTGGGTGTACCAAACGTCACAACGTAACTGGGTGACTATAAAGGTATACTACGGGTATCTCCGAAAGTATTTGTTGGGTTGACACGGATCAAGACTCGGATTTGTCACTCCATATGACGGAGAGGTATCTCTGGGCCCACTCGGTAATGCATCATCATAATGAGCTCAAAGTGACCAAGTGTCTGGTCACGGGATCATGCATTACAGTACGATTAAAGTGACTTGCCGGTAACGAGATTGAACGAGGTATTGGGATACCGACGATCGAATCTCGGGCAAGTAACGTACCGATTGACAAAGGGAATTGTATACGGGGTTGCTTGAATCCTCGACGTCGTGGTTCATCCGATGAGATCATCGAGGAGCATGTGGGAGCCAACATGGGTATCCAGATCCCACTATTGGTTATTGACCGGAGAGTCGTCTCGGTCATGTCTACATGTCTCCCGAACCCGTAGGGTCTACACACTTAAGGTTCGGTGACGCTAGGGTTGTAGAGATATGAGTATGCAGTAACCCGAAAGTTGTTCGGAGTCCCGGATGAGATCCCGGACGTCACGAGGAGTTCCGGAATGGTCCGTAGTTGAAGAATTATATATAGGAAGTGCAGTTTCGGCCATCGGGAGAGTTTCGGGGGTTAGCGGTATTGTACTGGGACCACCGGAAGGGTCCCGGGGGTCCACCGGGTGGGGCCACCCATGCCGGAGGGCCTCATGGGCTGAAGTGGGGAGGGAACCAGCCCATAGTGGGCTGGTGCGCCCCCCCTTGGGCCCCCCATGCGCCTAGGGTCGGGAACCCTAGGGGAGGGGGCGTCTCCACTTGCCTTGGGGGGCACTCCACCCCCTTGGCCGCCGCCCCCCTAGGAGATCCCATCTCCTAGGGCCGACGCACCCCCTAGGGGCCTATATAAAGGGGGGAGGGAGGGCAGCCGCACCTGAAGCCTTGGCGCCTCCCTCTCCCCTATTACACCTCTCCCTCTCGCAAAAGCTCGGCGAAGCCCTGCTGCGATCACTGCTGCATCCACCACCACGCCGTCGTGCTGCTGGATCTCCGTCAACCTCTCCTTTCCCCTTGCTGGATCAAGAAGGAGGAGACGTCATCCGCTCCGTACGTGTGTTGAACGCAGAGGTGCCGTCCGTTCGGCACTTGGTCATCGGTGATTTGGATCACGGCGAGTACGACTCCATCATCCCTGTTCTCTTGAACGCTTCCGCTCGCGATCTACAAGGGTATGTAGATGCACTCCCCTCTCGTTGCTAGATGACTCCATAGATAGATCTTGGTGAAACGTAGAGAAATTTTTTTGTTTTCTGCAACGTTCCCCAACAGTGGCATCATGAGCTAGGTCTATGCGTAGTTACTATGCACGAGTAGAACACAAAGTAATTATGGGCGTCGATATTGCCAATTTGCTTGCCGTTACTAGTCTTATCTTGATTCGGCGGCATCGTGGGATGAAGCGGCCCGGACCAACCTTACACGTACGCTTACGTGAGACTGGTTCCACCGTCTGACATGCACTAGTTGCATAAGGTGGCTGGCGGGTGTCTGTCTCTCCCACTTTAGTCGGATCGGATTCGATGAACAGGGTCCTTATGAATGGTAAATAGAAATTGGCAATTCACGTTGTGGTTTTGGCGTAGGTAAGAAAACGTTCTTGCTAGAACCCTATTGCAGCCACGTAAAAAAAACTTGCAACAACAATTAGAGGACGTCTAACTTGTTTTTGCAGCAAGTGTTTTGTGATGTGATATGGCCAAAGTTGTGATGAATGATGAATGATATATATATGTGATGTATGAGATCATGTTCTTATAATAGGAATCACGACTTGCATGTCGATGAGTATGACAACCGGCAAGAGCCATAGGAGTTGTCTTTATTTTTTGTATGACCTGCGTGTCATTGAGAAACGCCATGTAAATTACTTTACTTTATTGCTAAACGTGTTAGCCATAGTAGTAGAAGTAATAGTTGGCGAGCAACTTCATGGAGACACGATGATGGAGATCATGATGATGGAGATCATGGTGTCATGCCGGTGACAAGATGATCATGGAGCCCCAAGATGGAGATCAAAGGAAGCTATATGATACTGGCCATATCATGTCACTATTATTTGATTGCATGTGATGTTTATCATGTTTTTGCATCTTGTTTACTTAGAACGACGGTAGTAAATAAGATGATCCCTCATAATAATTTCAAGAAAGTGTTCCCCCTAACTGTGCACCGTTGCGACAATTCGTTATTTCGAAGCACCACGTGATGATCGGGTGTGATAGATTCCAACATTCACATACAACGGGTGTAAGACAGATTTACACATGCAAACACTTAGGTTGACTT
>NC_053026.1:298176978-298193447 GCF_003073215.2 Triticum urartu | reverse complement strand
ATGAAGGAAAAGGGGAGAGATTCAAACGCATGAAGAAGCTCCATGCAGATGGACTTTTGGAGTCTCTTGATTACGAATCATTTGACACGTGCGAACCATGCCTCATGGGTAAAATGACCAAGACTCCGTTCTCAGGAACAATGGAGCGAGCAACCAACTTATTGGAAATCAGACATACTAATGTGTGCGCTCCAATGAGTATTGAGGCTCGCAGTGGCTATCGTTAAGTTCTCACCCTCACTGACGACTTGAGTAGATATGGGTATGTCTACTTAATGAAACACAAGTCTGAGACCTTTGAAAAGTTCAAGGAATTTCATAGTGAGGTTGAGAATCAACATGATAGGAAAATCAAGTTCTTGCGATCAGATCGTGGGGAGAATACTTGAGTCACGAATTTGGCACACACTTAAGAAAATGTGGAATAGTTTCACAACTCACGCCGCCTGGAACACCTCAGCGTAATGGTGTGTCCGAACGTCGTAATCACACTCTATTGGATATGGTGCGATCTATGATGTCTCTTACCGATTTACCGCTGTCATTTTGGGGCTATGCTTTAGAGACTGCCGCATTCACTTTAAATAGGGCTCCGTCGAAATCCGTTGAGACGACACCGTATGAATTATGGTTTGGGAAGAAACTTAAGCTGTCGTTTCTAAAAGTTTGGGGATGCGATGCTTATGTCAAGAAACTTCAACCTGAAAAGCTCGAACCCAAATCGGAAAAATGCGTCTTCATAGGATACCCTAAAGAAACTATTGGGTATACCTTCTACCTCAAGTCCGAAGGCAAGATCTTTGTTGCCAAGAATGGGTGCTTTCTAGAGAAAGATTCTCTCGAAAGAAATAAGTGGAAGGAAAGTAGAACTTGATGAAGTATTACCTCTTGAACTGGTAAGTGGCGTAACTCAAGAAAATGTTCCGAGGTGCCTGCACCGACTAGAGAGGAAGTTAATGATAATGATCAAGATACTTCTGATCAAGCTCCTACTGAAATTCGAAGGTCCACAAGGACACGTTCCGCACCAGAGTGGTACGGCAACCCTGTCTTGGAAATCATGTTGTTAGACAACGGTGAACCTTCGAACTATGAAGAAGCGATGGCGGGCTCCGGATTCCGACAAATGGCTAGAAGCCATGAAATCCGAGATAGGATCCATGTATGAAAACGAAGTATGGACTTTGACTGACTTGCCCGTTGAACGGCGAGCCATAGAGAATAAATGGATCTTTAAGAAGAAGACAGACGCGGATGGTAATGTGACCATCTATAAAGCTCGGCTTGTCGCTAAGGGTTATCGACAAGTTCAAGGGGTTGACTACGATGAGACTTTCTCACCGGTAGCGAAGCTGAAGTCCGTCCGAATCATGTTAGCAATTGCCGCATTCTATGATTATGAAATGGCAAATGGACGTCAAAACGGCATTCCTTAATGGTTTCCTTAAGGAAGAATTGTATATGATGCAGCCGGAAGGTTTTGTCGATCCTAAGAATGCTGACAAGGTGCAAGCTCCAACGCTCGATTTATGGGCTGGTGCAAGCATCTCGGAGTTGGAACATTCGCTTTGATGAGATGATCAAAGCGTTTGGGTTTACGCAGACTTATGGAGAAGCCTGCGTTTACAAGAAAGTGAGTGGGAGCTCTGTAGCATTTCTCATATTATATGTAGATGACATACTTTTGATGGGAAATGATATAGAACTCTTGGACAGCATCAAGGCCTACTTGAATAAGAGTTTTTCAATGAAGGACCTTGGAGAAGCTGCTTATATATTAGGCATCAAAATCTATAGAGATAGATCGAGACGCCTCATAGGTCTTTCACAAAGCACATACCTTGATAAGATATTGAAGAAGTTCAATATGGATTCATTCTAAGAAGGGTTCTTGCCTGTGTTAAAGGTGTGAAATGAGTTCAGCTCATGTCCGACCACGGAAGAAGATATAGAAGAGATGAGTGTCATCCCCTATGCCTTCGGCCATAGGGTCTATTATGTACCCATGCTGTGTACCAGACCTGAATGTTAAACCTTGCCGTAAGTTTGTAGGAAGGTAACCAAAGTAATCCCGGCAAGGAACACTGGAACAACGGTCAAGAATATCCTGAAGTACCTGAAAAAGGACTAGGGAAATGTTCTCGTTATGAGGTGACGAAGAGCTCGTCGTAAAGGGTTACGTCTGACGCTAGCTTCGACACAGATCTGGATGACTCTAAGTCAAACCGGATACGTGTATATTTTGAATGGTGGGCAGTAAGCTGGTGCAGTTGCAAGCAAAGCGTCGTGGCGGGATCTACATGTGAAGCGGAGTACATGGCAGCCTCGGAGGCAGCACATGAAGCAATATGGGTGAAGGAGTTCATCACCGACCTAGGAGTCATACCCAATGCGTCGGGGCCGATCAAGCTCTTCTGTGACAACACTGGAGCTATTGCACTTGCCAAGGAGCCCAGGTTTCACAAGAAGACAAGGCACATCAAGCGTCGCTTCAACTCCATTCGTGAAAATGTTCAAGATGGAGACATAGAGATTTGTAAAGTACATACGGACCTGAATGTAGCAGATCTGTTGACTAAACCTCTCCCTAGGGCAAAACATGATCAACACCAGAATTCCATGGGTGTTCGATTCATCACAATGTAACTAGATTATTGACTCTAGTGCAAGTGGGAGACTGTTGGAAATATGCCCTAGAGGCAATAATAAAAGCATTATTATTATATTTCCTTGTTCATGATAATTGTCTTTATTCATGCTATAATTGTGTTATCCGGAAATCGTAATACATGTGTGAATACAGACACCAACATGTCCCTAGTAAGCCTCTAGTTGACTAGCTCGTTGATCAACAGATAGTCATGGTTTCCTGACTATGGACATTGGATGTCATTGATAACGAGATCACATCATTAGGAGAATGATGTGATGGACAAGACCCAATCCTAAACATAGCACAAGATCGTATAGTTCGTTTGCTAGAGTTTTCCAATGTCAAGTATCCTTTCCTTAGACCATGAGATCGTGTAACTCCCGGATACCATAGGAGTGCTTTGGTGTACCAAACGTCACAACATAACTGGGTGACAATAAAGGTATACTACGGGTATCTCCGAAAGTGTCTGTTGGGTTGACATGGATCAAGACTGGGATTTGTCACTCCGTATAACGGAGAGGTATCACTGGGCCCACTCGGTAATGCATCATCATAATGAGCTCAAAGTGACCAAGTGTCTGGTCACGGGATCATGCATTACGGTACGAGTAAAGTGACTTGCCGGTAACGAGATTGAACAAGGTATTGGGATACCGACGATCGAATCTCGGGCAAGTAACATATCGATTGACAAAGGAATTGCATACGGGGTTGATTGAATCCTCGACATCGTGGTTCATCCGATGAGATCATCATGGAGCATGTGGGAGCCAACATGGGTATCCAGATCCCGCTGTTGGTTATTGACCGGAGAGTCGTCTCGGTCATGTCTGCTTGTCTCCCGAACCCGTAGGGTCTACACACTTAAGGTTCGGTGACGCTAGGGTTGTGAAGATATGAATATGCAGTAACCGAATATTGTTCGGAGTTCGGATAAGATCCCGGACGTCACGAGGAGTTCCGGAATGGTCCGGAGGTAAAGAATTATATATAGGAAGTGCTGTTTCGGCCATCGGGACAAGTTTCGGGGTCGCCGGTATTGTACCGGGACCACCGGAAGGGTCCCGGGGGTCCACCGGGTGGGGCCACCTATCCCGGAGGGCCCCATGGGCTGAAGTGGGAGGGAACCCAGCCCAAAGTGGGCTGGGGCGCCACCCCCCAAGGGCCCATGCGGCTAGGGTTGGGAACCCTAAGGGGGCGCCCCCTTGCTTGGGGGGCAAGCCCCCCACCCCTTGGCCGCCGCCCCCCCTAGTAGATCCATCTACTAGGGCCGGCGCCCCCCCTTGGCACCCCTATATATAGTTGAGTAGAGGGGAGGACTTCACACCTGAGCCTTGGCGCCTCCCTCTCTCCTCGTTACGTCTCTCTCTCATAGTATAGGCGAAGCCCTGCTACTGTGACGCCCTGCATCCACCACCACGCCGTCGTGCTGCTGGATCTTCATCAACCTCTCCTCCTCCCCTTGCTGGATCAAGAAGGAGGAGACGTCTCCCGTCCCGTACGTGTGTTGAACGCGGAGGTGCCGTCCGTTCGGCGCTTGGTCATCGGTGATTTGGATCACGTCGTGTTCGACTACATCATCACCGTTCTTTGAACGCTTCCGTGCGCGATCTACAAAGGTATGTAGATTCATCCGATGACTTGTTGCTAGATGAACTCCTAGATGGATCTTGGTGGAAACGTAGGAAATTTGTTTTCCTGCAACGTTCCCAACAGCGGCTCCCCCTCCTCGTTGCTCTCGGGCCTCCTTTTATATGCTCAAGGGGTTACCGACATAGAGCAACGGGAGGTCAAGGGCAAAAATGGAAAGGTGCCGTAGTAGGGGCAGCTAGGTGCTGTAGCAGGCACAGCTACCTGCTACAGTGTTATCATACCTAACCCTGACGGCAGGGGACAAGGGCATTAAATGCCCGTCTGTGTCGCCTAAACAGTACCGAGAGGGACCGCTAGGGACGCCACCGTTTGCCACGATGGTTATCTTGTCAGCGCCTGCTCGCCACCACGCACCCCTAGCTGCACGGCCTCCCGCCACGTGTGCTCGGGAGAGCGACACGTGGGCGGGTGTGCTGGAGCGCGGGCTCGGAGAGGCGGTTCCCGCGGCAAACTCCTCGCCGCGGTCGTCGTCTTGTCGCGCCCGGGAGCTTTTCGCTCACCGGGTCTTGCCGGGGCGCGTAGCGCGCCGCAGCAAGTTCCTTGAAATGCCTTGGATGGCCTTCCCGGCAAGCTCCTCTTGCCGGGGCCTCGAGATGCTTTTGATAGCCTTCCGGGCAAGCTCCTCTTGCCGGGGTCTTGTCTCCTTCCCGGCAAGCCCCTCTTGCCGGGGCCTTGGTTTGGGCACTTTGTTCTTGAAGTGTCTCCAAAGTAGCCGCGGAGGGTCTTGGCGGTCACCCGGCAAGCCTTGCCACGGGGATGCTGCGACTGCCCGTGCACGAGTTCGGGATACTAGGGTACCCCTACTCTAGTACACCGACAGGAGCCCCCGGGCCTGGGCCAGACACAGTGCTGAGCGCTATTGGGCTAGGCCCAAAACAGTGCACGGGCACGCGCGGCCTAGGTCACGCCGCATATCGCTCCGCTTCCCCCGCGCACGCCCAGAACGGCACGCGTCAAACGCGGCGTCGTGGGCGATGTGGGCGGCGTGCGTGGGGCTAAGCCCCGCGAGCCTGCGTCAGGCCATGATGAAGGGGATGGTTCACGCCCTCCTCCTTAAACGGAGGTAGGCGTGAGGGCGTGGTGCATTCACTGGACGGTTCCGGTGCGCTGTTTCCGAGGCGCCCACTCCCCGCGATCACGGGGTGGGGTGAGGCCGCCTCATTCGTCGCTTTGGTCCCGCATTCTCGCCACGCGGCTCCCATGCGCTTGGGATCACGGACAGTGGAAGTGGGAAACTGGGCCGCCGCGAGCAGAGGCAGCGCGTTGGCCCCGACTCCTTGCCCTCCTCGCGCCTTGATTCGCCGAGCGGGGCGGCCGAGCCCCCCACCACGCTCCTTTATAAAGAGCGGGAGGGGAGCACGGAAGCCCGCACTCTCTCATCTCCTCCTTTCTTCAGCTTCTGCTCCCCTTTCTCTCATTCGCCATGGAGAAAGGGAACCCTGGCCCTTCATCGGTGGCGGCGAGGGTCGCCGCCAGACAGCGCACCCTTCCTCTCCCGCACCCGTGGTGGCAGAGCCAGCCAAAGGGGAAGAGGGAGGGGGCGAGGTCGTGGACGAGGTCGAGCGCTCGGGGAAGAGGCGGACGGCGGCGCGCCAGCTCGCCTCCGCCGGCGGCTCCCCTCCCCACGGCGGTCCATATAGGGGACGACCCTTGCGAGTTCTTCGTCAGGCTGCGCCGGGCGCCTCGTCGTCGCCTCCGGCTTCCAGCTCCGTTTGCGATGCGATGGAGTCGGACCCGCCCGAGACACTGAGGCTGCACATGAGGGGCTGTGGGATCAGCGGCACGCGGGTCCGCGTTGTATTCCCAGCCCCTAATGTGATGTATCTTGATCGAGGGTGGAAGACGTTCGCACGTATCCACAGCCTGACGGGGGGGGGGGGCTCACCCTCCATTTTAAGTTGTTGGAGGGCGATCTCCTCTCCGTCAAGGTCTTCGGGTGCTTCGGCACTCGGGCGAAGTGCTGCGTGGACAGCTCCTCCGATAGCGAAGGCTCCCCCTCGAGCGAGAGTGACGAGGAGGGAGCGACAGCGACGATGAGGTATCGGGCGCCGCTCCGCGCGGCACCGGCGACCCCATCATCCGTGTCGCCGGCTCCTTGAACTCCCCGGGGGCGTCTCCTTGGGCGGCTGGCGTAGGGAGGCTGCGGAAGGGGAAGAGGGCTGGCGACAAGGCCGTCAGGTCGGAGTACGAGGGCGTGGTGCCCTCGACAGCGTGCTGACGTCCTGCCGCCCCGTCTTCGAGCCCCGCTTCCGGCGTCGCCATCACCGTCAAGCCCTCGTCGGCCCCCCGGGATGTTCTCTTGGTGTCTTCTGGCACCTGTAGCTCGCCTAGGCGCCCTTTTCCCCTTTTCGCCTCCTTGACCTACCTCCTGAAGAGAGGGACAGGAAAGGGATTATGGGCACCTTTCTTTTTAATTTGTAAGCCTTCGGGCCTTAGCTGCATCTAAAACTTGTAATCCTCTCTTTCATGTTTTTCATCCACTATGGACTGTACCTGAGTGGGATGTTTTTTAATGAAAAGGGGATGCTTGCCGGGTTATTTGTCTCGCAGGTCGGACCCACGCCAAGGAGCAAATCCTTAGTATCCCTCAGACAGACATTTCATTTCCCGGCAACAGGCCCTACCGCCTTCCCACGTCGCTCGACCTTTCTCACACCTTTGGCGGAGGCGGGAACGAGGTGGGTGCGGCCTCCTTGTTTCATCCCTTTGCTGTCGCGACTACGACCAAGCCTGGCCCCGGGAACGCGCTCCAGGGCCTAGAGTCGAGGGAGTGCGGTAGTTTTCGGGAAGAAACGCGGTTTCGCATTCCCCAGTCCATAAGAGGGTGCATGATGAGGGATGAAAGACTTATCTGATATCGCAGCCCCCGGCAACTCTGGCTTTGCCGTGGGTGAACCTTGGTACCCGCAGCCCCCGGCAATACTGGCTTGCCGGGGCTCAGGTGCCGGCGCGCCCTTCTTCTCCTTTTCGTCCTTAAGCGGTCTGGCCAGGATATGCGAGCCCTGCGAACGAAGGAAAAGGAAAGGGACGGACACTCGACCTCTAAGTTAGGGGTTAACCGCTGTTAGGCACTATTAACCCTAACCAAGGACCAGACTCGACCTAGCATGCATGCTCTAACCCCGGGGTAGCAGCGCTTCATTTACTGGTGCTTCAGGGTCTGCGCCTGGCTCTGTACAAAGGATTACATGCAACAGCGGCAAGACTTGTACAGAAAGGGTGGTTGCCGGGCAGCCCGACAACCGCGCCTTACGGGTAAAACTTACGAAGATGCTCGATGTTCCAGGAGTTGCTCACTGGGATGCCATCTTCGGTCTCAAGGCGGACAGCGCCAGGCCTAGTGACTCGTTTCACCCGGTAAGGGCCTTCCCACTTCGGCGTCAACTTGTTGGAATTCTTGGCCGACTGAACGCGCCGAAGAACAAGGTCGCCTTCCTCGAGACTCTGGCATTAACTTCTGCGGCTATGGTAGCGGCGCAAAGCTTGCTGGTAGCGAGCAGCTCGCACAGTAGCCTGGAGACGATCTTCCTCAAGGAGCAGCGCGTCATCTTGCCGCAGCCGCTCTTGCTCAAGCTCATCGTAAGCGAGCACTCGAGGTGACCCGTATACGAGTTCCGTGGGGGTAACTGCCTCTGCTCCATAGACTAGAGCAAAGGGTGTCTGTCCAGTGGCTCGATTTGGCGTCGTTCTGATCGACCAAAGAACCACCGGTAGCTCCTCGATCCAGTTTCTTCCGCACTCATGCAGCCTGTCGAAAGTTCTGGTCTTGAGCCCGCGTAGCACTTCGGCGTTCGCCCTCTCCGCTTGACCGTTGCTCCTTGGGTGAGCAACAGAAGCGAAGCAGACCTTGGCACCGAGATCTTGGATGTACTGCATGAAGGCGTGGCTCGTGAATTGTGTACCGTTGTCGGTGATTATCCTGTTGGGGATCCTGAAGCGGCAAACAATCGACCTGAAGAACTTGACGGCTGACTGTGCGGTCACCTTCCTCACGGTTCCACTTCCGGCCACTTTGTGAACTTGTCGATTGCGACGTACAAGTACTCAAAGCCCCGACAGCTCGGGGAAGGGGCCGAGGATGTCGAGCCCCCAGACCGAAAATGGCCAGGATAAAGGGATCGTCTGGAGAGCTTGAGCTGGCTGGTGTATCTGCTTGGAATGGAACTGGCACGCTTCACACTTGGTTACTTGTGCAGTTGCATCCTGGAGGGCTGTTGGCCAGAAGAAACCTTGCCGGAATGCTTTGCCGACGAGTGCTCTTGGGCCAATGTGATGTCCACATATGCCTCCATGTATCTCTGATATGCCTCCATGTATCTCTGCCAACAGCTTTTGTCCGTCTTCCCGGGGAATACACCTCAATTTCACACCGTTGAGTCTTCTTCTGTACAGTGTCTTGTCGACGAACTGGTACATACTTGACTGCCGGGCTACTCTTTTGGCTTCTTCTGGCTCTTCAGGAAGTTCTCCTGTCTGAAGGAAACGGACAATCTGCTGCGCCCATGTTGGAGCCTGTGGTTCGACAACAAGGACTAAAGGCAAATCCGCTGCTACGGGAACATCCGCTTCTACGGCGAGAAGTTGTGTCTCTGCCGGAGCTTGACGTTCCCTGACAAGCTTGTCAGGGCAAGACTTGTCGGGAGCTTCTGCTTCAACGGAACAAACCCTGGGGCTTGCCAGAGCATCTTGCTCCTCAGCGCTCTTGGTGTTGGTCTCAGCTGCCGCGGGAACGTTCGCTTCTACGGCGAGAAGCTGCGTCTCTGCCGGAGCGTGACGTTCCGCGACAAGCTTGCCGGGAGCTTCTGCATCAACGGAACAAGCCCTAAGGCTTGCCGGAGCAGACTGTTCCTCAGCGCCTTCGACGTCGATCTGAGGGACCTTCTTGGCGGCGGCTTCGGGAAGCTCTGCCGGCAGATGGTCACCAGGAATCAACTTCCTCTTCTTGCTCTGTCCAGTTGATGGTGTTACGGACGGTTGAGTCAGCTTGAGCACAAAGGTCCCTGGTTCCACAGGTAACTTAAGTGCGGCGCACTTCGACAGGCCATCTGCAATGGCGTTCTGAGTTTTGGAACGTGCTCCATTTGCAGGCCGTCAAAGCGCTCTTCTAGCTTTCTCACTTCGTCAACGTAAGCTTCCATCAACGGACTCTGATAATTCTTGTTTACTTGGCGGACGACAAGCTGTGAGTCACCCCTGACAATGAGCTTCTTGATCCCAAGGTCTGCCGCGATCCTGAGACCGGCAAGCAATCCCTCATACTCTGCAGTATTGTTTGTTGCTTGCTCCTTGGGAAAGTGCATCTGGACTATGTACTTGAGGTGCTCTCCGGTGGGTGCGATAAGCAGCACACCAGCGCCGGCGCCTTGCAGCGAAAAGGCACCATCAAAGTACATCAGCCACTCTTTGCTTGCTCCTTGTCGGGGATGCTCGTTTCTGGAATTTCTTCATCTGGTGTTGGCGTCCATTCTGCTATAAATTCTGCCAATGCTCTGCTCTGGATAGTTGAAGTGCTTTCAAACTTGAGGCCAAAGCTTGACAGTTCCAGTGCCCACTCAACAATCCTGCCTGTCGCTTCTGGATTCTGCAGTATCCTCTTCAGCGGAAAGCGAGTGACAACTGTGATCTCATGTGCTTGGAAGTAATGGCGCAGCTTTCTCGAGGCCATGAGAAGGCCGAAAAGCAATTTCTGCACACCAGAGTACCTTGACCTAGCCCCCTGCAGAAGGGAACTGACAAAGTAAACTGGGCGCTGCACCATTTTCTTCGTATCTCCTCGTGCATCTGCGCAGATCCATCTTTGTCGGGACCAGAGCTTGTCGGGGAAGCCCCCTGCTTGTCGCTGGATGCGCTTGCCGCGGTTGCTGGCTCATCATCTGCCTCCCTCTCTGCTACTACGCAGCACTAACCACTTGATTGGTTGCCGCTATGTACAGCAGCAACTTCTCTTGTGGCTTAGGTGCGACAAGTATTGGAGGGGAGGACAGGTATCTCTTCAGGTCTTGCAGCGCAGCCTCCGCTTCCGGAGTCCATTTCATTGGACCTGCCTTTTTCAATAATTTGAAAAACGGCAGGGCGCGCTCAGCAGACCGAGAGATAAACCTGCTGAGAGCAGCCACGCAACCGGCAAGTTTCTGTACATCCTTGACGCGCTTTGGTGCTTCAATCTGCTCATGGCCTTGATCTTGTCGGGATTGGCTTCAATTCCCCGCTGAGACACGAAGAACCCGAGAAGCTTGCCGGAGGGAACTCCAAACACACACTTCTCTGGGTTGAGCTTGAGGCTGATCTTGCGCAGATTTGCAAAGGTCTCGTCTAAGATCTTGAATCAGGGTTGCTCTGTCCTTGCTCTTGACCACTATATCATCCATGTAGGCTTCCACATTTCTGTGTATTTGTGGCTCAAGAGCAACATGGACTACTCTTGCAAATGTCGAACCAGCATTTTTTAATCCGAAAGGCATCCGTACGAAACAGTACGTGCCACATGGAGTAATAAATGCGGTCTTCTCCTCATCCTCTTCTGCCATGAAGATCTGATGATATCCTGAGTATGCGTCAAGAAATGAAAGCAAATCACATCCGGCTGTGGAGTCAACAATCTGGTCAATGCGCGGCAAAGGAAATGGGTCTTTGGGACAAGCTTTGTTAACATCGGTAAAATCGATACAAAGCCTCCATTTCCCGTTTGCCTTGCGCACGACTACAGGATTGGCCAACCACGTGGGATGGAGCACTCCTCTGACAGGCCTGCTGCTTCCAGTTTCTTGATCTCTTCTGCAATGAATTCTTGGCGCTCCATTGCCTGCTTCCTGACTTTCTGCTTGACGGGCCGCGCATGGGGACAAACGGCAAGGTGGTGCTCAATCACTTTCCTGGGAACACCGGGGATGTCAGACGGCTGCCATGCAAACACGTCGACATTCGCCCGCAGGAAAGTAAACGAGCGCGCTTTCCTATTTAGGGTCAAGCGTGGCACTGATGGTGAAGGTACCACCAGCGCCGTCCACCTTGGCGGATACCCTCTTCGTCTCTGGCGGAGCTGCCATCGTCTTCTTGCACTTGCCGGTGGAGCTCGATGGTGCGTCCTCGACGGCAGCGCAGCACTCCGAAGAGGTGCGCTTGCCGGAGTGGGCACCAGAGCTCTTGCCGGACTTGGTCTTGCCGGTGGAGCTCGATGGTGCGTCCTCGACGGCGGCGCAGCACTCCGAAGAGGTGCGCTTGCTGGAGTGGGCACCAGAGCTCTTGTCGGACTTGGTCTTGCTGGTGGAGCTCGATGGTGCGCCCTCGAACGGCGGCGCAGCACTCCGAAGAGGTGGCGCTTGCCGGAGTGGGCACCAGAACTCTTGCCGGACTTGGTCTTCTTCCCCCCAGGAGCTTCAGCGGCAAGTTGATCACGATCTGCCGTGGCTGCTTCTTCCCGGTAGATCTTGTCGGCACAGATGAGAGCATCCTTCCTGTCACCAGGGACAGAAATGACGCTCATCGGGCCTGGCATCTTCAGCATGTTATACGCGTAGTGAGAGCTGCCATGAACTTGGCGAGTGCAAGACGGCCAAGTATCCCATTGTAAGGCAATGGAATATCGGCAACGTCAAATGTGACCCTCTCAGTCCTGAAGTTCAGCTCGCTGCCAAATGTTACCGACAGCGTGACCTTCCCCTTCGGCTTGCTCCTTCCCGGGTTGATTCCTTGGAACGTGCCGGTCTCTTCGAGCTCGCTGTCAGGGATTTGGAGTTTCTGGAGTACAGCGGAGGAGATCAGGCTCAAGCCGGCCCCGCCGTCAACTAGCATCTTGGTGACCTTGAGGTTGCGGATAGTTGGTGATACCAACATTGGCAAACACCTGACTGCAGTTGTGCGGTCAGGGTGGTCCTCAATGTCAAAGATGATAGGCGTGCTGGACCACTTCAGAAGCTTGCGCGATTCGATGGGTGGTTCTGCTGCATTGACTTCCCGCACCCACAGTTTGAGTTGGCGGTGCGAAGTATGCAGAGAAGCACCACCGTCAACGCACAAGACCTCTGTGGCTTTCTGAAACTCCTGCTCACTGGTCTCAACATCATCCATGCTTTCGTCATCGTCGTCGTCTTCATTGTTGTCGCGGCCGCGGGGAGGTCTGTCTCCTTGCTGCTGCTTGGTCTTGCCGCGGTGTTCTCCCTGTCCGGCGCGCTTCTTGCCGGATTCTCCAGCACCCCCGTGGGCTCTCTCCTGTCGCGCCGCTCGTACTCAGCCTTCTGTTGCTGGAACAAGCTGCTCGACCTTCTGGCAGCTTTGGAGGTCATGGCCTTGGTGCGGTGAGATCTTGCAATTGCCTTGTCACGAGCCGTCCTGCTGTCGGCGGACCCACAGCTGACAGTTGTGCGCGCACTTCCTTCCTTGAGCTACAACAGCCTTCTTGGCGCCACCTTCATCGCCGGACTGCTCAACGACCAGCACCTCTTTTGCCTCTCTTCTTCCTGTTGCGCCGCCGGTTTCTTTGCCGGGGCAGCATCCTCACTGTCAGATCCCCTGCTCCAGTGCTTTCTCCGGGGAATTTCCTCCCTCCTCAGCGCGTGCACACTTGTCGGCCAGGGCATATAGCTCGCTGACGTCCCGAATCTTGCACATCGCCATCTCTCCCGCATCCTGCGGTTACGCACGTTCTGATGGAACGCGCTGATTACCGCGGCAGGGTGGATATTTGGGATGTTGTGGTGTACACGGCTGAACCTCTGGATATGTACTGGCGCAGGGGCTCTCCTTCCTTCTGGACGAGCAGATGAAGATCTCTCTTGGCCATGAGGTTTGTGGCCGCCTGTGAAGGCGCCAACAAACTGATGGCACAGTCGGCCCAGGAGGATACTGGAGTTGTCCGGCAAGTGCATGAGCCAGGACCTGACGTTGGGCTTAAGCACCAGCGGGAAGTAGTTGGCAAGGATCTTGTCGTCCCGTCCCCCAGCAGCCTGCACCGCGATGGTGTAGATGCTGAGGAACTCCGACGGATGCAACTTGCCGTCGTACTTCTCTGGTACATCTGGCTTGAAGTTCTTCGTACTGGGCCACTGGACTTGCCGCAGCTCACGAGTGAACGCAGGGCAACCTACCGTGTACGGCAAGTCGCCTGGTTCCCCTGGCGCATGCATGTCAACAGAGGGCCCAGCGCGCTGGTCTGATTGACGCCGCGCTTCTCTCCGGCGCTCGATGCGAGTACGAGCGTCTTCCTGCTGTCGTTCTTGAAGAACTTGGCGCTGATCGCGACGAGCTCGCGGATCTGACGACGCGGTGGAGTCGCTGTCGAGGTGGATCCGGCGAGTCGGCGATCTTGGCCTTCGGGGCGGAGAGTGCACGGTGGTCATACCTTCGCCAGCCTCGTAACCACCGGCTCGCGCATGGCTGACTCGCTGCGGCTGCGATGTGCCCGGCTGCCGAGGAGTGTCACCGTTGGCGAAGCCGATGAGACTCTGGGTAGTGGCCCTCCAGTCGTCGATCTTGTCCGCCGCTGGAGGGTAGTCTAGGAGCAGCTGAGCCCGCGCCAAAGCTTCGGCTGTGGTGGCGGGCGGCGGTAGCGAACGGTGCGAGGAGCGGGATATGCTCGGACTCCTAGCCACGTTAGAAGGAGCAGCATCCCGTCCAGGCGACCGCGTGTTGCTCGCGCCGGCTTGTTGACGTGCATGGTGGTCTTGAGCGCTCCGAGATCCACCAGCTCGATCTGGTCCAGCGAACGCATGGTACCGTGAGTACCATGACGCTGCCGGTCCCGCGCCTCCTGAGATGGGCGCGGTGCATGCACGGACGCCGAGGTCTTGGAGTGCGCCCGATCGTTGTGGGAGCCGGCTACGCCGCCGATGGGCAGCGCAGCCTTGTCCCTTGGACCTGGCAGCACCGTGAGCTCCCTCGTCGACGCGTGCCCCTTCCGCCGGCGCCTGCCCCACCACCATTTGCTCCGGCGGTGGGGCTCGGCGCGGACGGAGTAGCTGCCTCCGAAACCTTCTTCTTCGGTGGCATGTTGATGAAGATGAATAGTGCGAGAGATCTGAGGACGATGAAGATCTAGCCCGCGAGAACGCCGGATCTGGTTCACACAACTTCGACGCCCCCTACCTGGCGCGCCAAAGATGCCGGGGTTTCTGATCCACGGACACCTATGGGACCGGCGGACCGGGTCCCTTTCGGTTCGGCGGGGGGCGGAGGTTGCGCAAAGAGCAGATCGAGGCGAAACACGCGGGCGGTTGGTCGCGCAAAGAATCGAGGCGAACACGCGAGCGATTTACCCAGGTTCGGGCCGCACGGATGCGTAAAACCCTACTCCTGCTTTGTGGTGGTATTGATTTCTAGCTCGAGCGCGGAGTGCTACAGTACACTCCAGCAGCTAGCGAGACCGAGCGTGAGTGGACGAAGTGGCTCCCCCTCCTCATTGCTCTCGGGCCTCCTTTTATATGCTCAAGGGGTTACCGACATAGAGCAACGGAGGTCAAGGGCAAAAATGGAAAGGTGCCGTAGTAGGGGCAGCTAGGTGCTGTAGCAGGCACAGCTACCTGCTACAGTGTTATCATACCTAACCCTGACGGCAGGGGACAAGGGCATTAAATGCCCGTCTGTGTCGCCTAAACAGTACCGAGAGG
Source organism: Triticum urartu (assembly GCF_003073215.2). Classification (NCBI taxonomy): domain Eukaryota; kingdom Viridiplantae; phylum Streptophyta; class Magnoliopsida; order Poales; family Poaceae; genus Triticum; species Triticum urartu. The sequence goes on along the minus strand of NC_053026.1, from coordinate 298,178,537 downwards.
GACCGCTAGGGACGCCACCGTTTGCCACGATGGTTATCTTGTCAGCGCCTGCTCGCCACCACGCACCCCTAGCTGCACGGCCTCCCGCCACGTGTGCTCGGGAGAGCGACACGTGGGCGGGTGTGCTGGAGCGCGGGCTCGGAGAGGCGGTTCCCGCGGCAAACTCCTCGCCGCGGTCGTCGTCTTGTCGCGCCCGGGAGCTTTTCGCTCACCGGGTCTTGCCGGGGCGCGTAGCGCGCCGCAGCAAGTTCCTTGAAATGCCTTGGATGGCCTTCCCGGCAAGCTCCTCTTGCCGGGGCCTCGAGATGCTTTTGATAGCCTTCCGGCAAGCTCCTCTTGCCGGGGTCTTGTCTCCTTCCCGGCAAGCCCCTCTTGCCGGGGCCTTGGTTTGGGCACTTTGTTCTTGAAGGGTCTCCAAAGTAGCCGCGGAGGGTCTTGGCGGTCACCCGGCAAGCCTTGCCGCGGGGATGCTGCGACTGCCCGTGCACGAGTTCGGGATACTAGGGTACCCCTACTCTAGTACACCGACATAAACTAAAAAACAAAGACTCAAATCATACAAGATACTCTACACAAAACACATATCATGTGGTGAATAAAAATATAGCCTCAAGTAAAGTTACCGATAGACGAAGACGAAAGAGGGGATGCCTTCCGGAGCATCCCCAAGCTTAGGCTTTTGGTTGTCCGTGAATTTTACCTTGCGGTGCCTTGAACATCCCCAAGCTTAGGCTCTTGCCACTCCTTATTCCAAAATCCATCAAATCTTTATCCAAAAACTTGAAAACTTCACAACACAAAACTCAAAAGAAAATTTCATGAGCTCCGTTAGTATAAGAAAACAAACCACCACTTTAAGGTACTGTAATCAAATCATTATTTATTTATATTGGTGTTAAACCTACTGTATTCCAACTTCTCTATGGTTCATACCCCCCGATACTAGCCATTTATTCATTAAAATAAGCAAACAACACATGAAAAACAGAATATGTCAAAAACAGAACAATCTGTAGCAATCTGTAGGTTTCGAATACTTCTATAGCTCCAAAAATCCTAAGAAATAAGGACATCCTAAATAATTTGTATATTGATCTACTGCAGTTGGAATCAGTTTTTTATCGCTCTCTGGTGAAAATGAAAATTATTCTCGTGAGAGCATACTTTCTGTTTTTTTCAACAAGATCAAATAACAATCACCCAAGAAGATCCTAAGGCATTACTTAGCACACATACTAATTAAAACATAAAAAACACAATCATAACAGAAGATAGATGATTTATTTATTACTAAACAGGAACAAAGAGCAAGGAACAAAACTAAAATTGGGTTTCCTCCCAACAAGCGCTATCGTTTAACGCCCCTAGCTAGGCATAAAAACAAGGATAGATCTAGGTATTGTCATCTTTGCTATGCAATCCATAAGTGGCTCTCATAATAGATTCATAAGGTAATTTAATTTTCTTTCTAGGAAAGTGTTCCATGCCTTTCCTTAATGGAAATTGGAATCTAATATTTCCTTCTTTCATGTCAATAATTAGACCAATCGTTCTAAGAA
>NC_053026.1:298159367-298175978 GCF_003073215.2 Triticum urartu | reverse complement strand
TTTTGAAGACTTTCATAAAAATCGCCTATTCACCCCCCCCCCCTCTAGTCGATATAACGCACTTTCAAGATGGCAAGAACGATGCTTGATGAGTACAAAATGCCAAAGCACTTTTGGGCAGAAGCGGTTGAGACAGCTTGTCATGCAACAAATCGCTCGTATCTTCACAAGCTACTCGGCAAGACGGCATACGAGCTCCTCACCGGTAACAAACCCCAAGTTGGATACTTTCGAGTATTTGGCTCAAAGTGCTACATTCTTGATAAGCATCGTCGTTCTAAATTTGCTCCTAAATCTCATGAAGGTTTCCTACTTGGTTATGGCTCAGACTCTCACACTTACTGTGTCTACAACAATTTCACCCGAAAGGTTGAAGAGACGGTAGATGTGAAGTTTGATGAATCTAACGGCTCGCAAGTAGAGCAATTGTCGATTGATGTAGGAGACAAAGACCCTTCGGAAGCAATTCAAGACTTGTCCATTGGCAAGATTCGTCCAACGGAAGTGAAGGAGAGTACCTCGTTCGTCCAAGTGGAAGCTTCTACCTCACGACAAGGTGAACCAAGAGTTGATACGGAAGCATCCACAAGTGGGACACGCCAAGATGAAGAAAACGAGGAAGCGCACCAAGATGAACATCAACAACCTCCTTCTCCACCACGACAAGAGAATGACAACGTCAACAATGAAGAAGTCCAAGAAGAAGCACAAGATGAAGAGGATGTTCCACCCTGACCCAACGAAAAGCTTTCATGAGTTCGAGCAAGAATTTCTAAGGATATCCCATCGAGCAAATCTACAATGATATCCAAACCGGGAGAATCACTCGCTCTAAAACTCGTTTAGCTAAATTTTGTGAACATTACTCATTCATCTCTAGCATTGAACCTGTGAAGGTTGAAGAAGCATTGGAGGATCCGGACTGGATAAACGCTATGCATGAAGAGCTACACAACTTTGAGAGAAATCAAGTGTGGACATTGGTCGAGAAGTCCGACAACAACCACAACATCATTGGTACCAAATGGGTGTTTCGCAACAAGCAAGATGAAGATGGAAAAGTGGTTCGCAACAAAGCACGTCTCGTCGCCCAAGGCTACACACAAGTTGAAGGTATGGACTATGGTGAGACATATGCTCCCGTTGCTAGACTTGAGTCCATTCGCATCTTACTTGCTTATGCTAATCACCATGATATCACCTTGTACCAAATGGACATTAAAAGTGCTTTTCTAAATGGCAAAATTGAGGAAGAAGTTTATGTTAAGCAACCTCCCGGCTTCATCAATCCTAAGAAACCTAATCATGTTTACAAACTTCACAAAGCCCTTTATGGTCTTAAACAAGCTCCTAGAGCATGGTATAAATGCTTGACCAAGTTCCTTATTGAAAAAGGCTTTGAAATTGGTAAAATTGATTCTACTCTTTTTACTAAAAGGGTTAATGGAGAACTATTTGTGTGCCAAATTTATGTTGATGATATCATATTTGGTTCAACTAACCCTCATTTTAGTGAGAAGTTTGGAAAGCTAATGTCGGAGAAGTTTGAGATGTCTATGATGAGTGAACTCAAATTCTTTCTCGGTTTGCAAATCAAGCAAACTAAGGAAGGTACCTTTGTCTCTCAAACGAAGTACACCAAGGACTTATTCAAGAAGTTCAATATGCAAGAATGCAAAGGTATGACTACACCCATGCCTACTAGTGGACATCTTGATTTGACCAAAGATGGTGAACCGGTTGATCAAAAGGTTTATCGCTCTATGATTGGTTCATTGTTATATCTATGTGCCTCTCGTCCCGATATTATGCTAAGTGTGTGCATGTGTGCACGATATCAAGCTGCTCCTAAAGAGTGTCATCTTAAGGCTGTGAAAAGGATAGTGAGATACCTAATCCATACACCAAATTTTGGCATTTGGTATCCCAAGAGGTCCTCTTTTGATCTTGTTGGCTACTCCGATTCGGACTATGCCGGAGACAAGATTGATAGAAAATCCACTTCGGGTACTTGTCAATTCCTTGGTAGATCTCTTGTGTCTTGGTCTTCCAAGAAACAAAACTCAGTATCCTTATACACCGCCGAAGCGGAATACATTGCCGCTGGTTCATGTTGTGCTCAATTACTTTGGATGACCCAAACTCTTAAAGATTATGGGATATATGTGAAACATGTTCCATTGCTATGTGACAATGAAAGTGCTATTAAGATTGCTCACAATCCCGTGCAACATTCTCGAACTAAGCATATTGAAGTTCGTCATCATTTCATACGAGATCATGTTTCAAAAGGGGACATTAACCTTAAGCACGTTCGCACCGATAAGCAATTGGCGGATATATTCACTAAACCACTTGATGAGAAAGTGTTTTGCAGGTTGAGAGGTGAATTGAACATCATTGATGCTTCAAACTTGGAGTAGGAACTCCATTTGATACATGCGGGGCATGAGCCTATGACTAATCCTCGATATTTGTCTTATGATGCTATTCATATGTCTTGGATATATTTGTACCTTGCATGGTATCTAACCCGTGTGGGTACTTGGATGAATCTAAATCTATGAGATTGCCACACACTCACATATTGAGCAATTTCTACATCACCAAGTCTCTACACAATGGTGGTTGAAGACAAGGAAGCACGAAACCATTCAAACATATGCTTTAGCAAATTCTATGTTGAGTCTCATGATTGTCATGTTGGATACACAAGTGCTCTTCCTTGCAAAGCTAACCCATGTAGGTAGATGAACTCAAACTCCAAGTGGTGCTCCCAACCCTTGATGAACTACATCAACCTTGAGCAACCCACACAAGTTCAACAACATGAGCAAGATCAACACCACCACCCAAGGTATGTTATTCCATCTTAGAGAAGCTTTAATCCAAGTCATGAGTCAAAGCAACTCGACAAGATGTGAATACATCAAAAGGCTTAAACGAAAAATGGTAACTTCATTTTGAGCTTAAACGATGAGTATGACCTATGATCAAGTGCTCTCACTTGACTCCTAAGTCAATATCCTCTAACATAGGTGACTTTGTCGCCGACCATTTCTAGATGAAGTTCTCTAGTGCTTCTCCGTGCTTTTGCATTTGCATATTTGTTTCCCCTTTCAAAAAAACTTCATCTAGAACTTTTAGTTTCTTTTCTTTCCTTTTTTTTCTGCATTTTCTGCATCCAATTCATTGCAAATCTTTCAGTAAATTCCTTGCATATCCTTGTGAGATCTTACTTGTCTAGTGAGCTGAGGTGACAAGTGGTTTCACTCTAATGAACTCGGTCACACCGGTTTGTTCTCTTCGGCCCAACCGAAATCTTTCGGTGCAACTGAAGCACACAACTCGGAGTCACCGATTCCACCACAGGAAAACCAACTTGCCACTTATTCCTGATTTCTGTTTGCTCCAGCTCCACTCAATGATTCTTGTCCTCTACCAGCATCATATTAGACATGCTGCTTTGCTCTGTGACTCAAGGACCAACCCATTTGTATCACATGTCCAGAAGAGCCCTTCTTGGAAATTGATGTCAAAGGGGGAGAGAGAGATCACATCAAATCTTAATCCTTCCTATAGGGGGAGAAAGAGAGAATACTCAGGGGGGAGAGTTTCTCAACTAGGAGAAAGTAAAATCATCAAAGACCCCAGATGCTTGGTGTTCAAGAGGAGAGATGTCACATGTCTTTAAGAGGGGAAAGACATGTTTGGTTGCTTGCTTTAGCTCAAGCTCTCTTGTTTCCTTTTTTGTTGCTCTGATTTTCTGTTCCCTATCTTCTCCCAATATCCCATGCAGATTCAGGGGGAGCAAGACATCTAAGGGAAGGAAATCTCTGATTTTATTGCATATCTTTACCTTTGGGGACATGTCTATATCCAATGTGGTACTTAGTACTCACTCTACATGTCATCCCAGTCTTGGTTCTCTTGTGGTTTCTCTTGCTTGCTCTGGTCAGTAGGTGTATCTGTGTTATTTAACCTTGTTTGCGCAGGTTCATCCCATCCTAAGCCAACTCAAGACCACAAGGTAAGTATATGCATCATAGTCATGTGAATGAGAAGTTCTTGCTGATGTACATACTGTTTGCAAGAAGGACTCATGAGCATGAAGGTACATTTCTCACATTCACATCATTTGCTCTGGTGCATATAGCCAAGATACATGTAACACATTGCTTACTCTCTCATGTTTACGCATTCACATGCTCTTATATTCAATATTCACATGATTGCATACATGTAGGGGGAGCCTATGCATGTTACATGTCTTTCCAAAGCTTTACGTGCTATTATCTATATCTTTATCTAAAGCTTTGATGTATGTTGTCATCAATTACCAAAAAGGGGGAGATTGAAAGCACAAGTGCTCCCTGGGTGGTTTTGGTAATTAATGTCAACATATCTCTTGTTGGACTAACACTTTTACCTAGTATGTTTCAGATAAGTTCAACAATGGAGTGGCATGGACTAGAGGATGTGGAACCCCTTCAAGATGCTAAGGACATAGGATTGGCTCAAGATTCAAGATCAAGACTCTACATTTTCTATTTTAGTGATCCAAGATCACATTGAGTCTATAGGAAAAGCCAATACTATCAAGAGGGGATGAGGTGTTGCTTAATGGCTTGCTTGCTCAAAGTGCTTAGTGATATGCTCCAAAACCCTCAACTACCTTCCCACATCCACATATGACCTAAACCAAAAGTCAAACTCGGCCCCACCGATTCTTTATATCCGGCGCCACCGAGTTTCAAATGTCATAGCCACTGCCACAAACCCTAGGCAAATCGGTCTCACCAATAGGGATCTCGGTCTCACCGAGATGGGATTGTAATCTCTCTGTTTCCCTTCGTAACGTTCTGGTCCTACTGAGATGAGCGATCGGGCCCACTGAGATTGCAATGTAAACTCTCTGTTTCCCTTTTGTAACATTTCGGTATCACCGAGATGAGCGAATCGGTCCCACCGAGTTTACCTGACCAACTCTCTGGTTAGCTTATTACCAAAATCAGTCCCACCGAGTTTGAGTAATCGGTCACACCGAGATTACGTTATGCCCTAACCCTAACCATATTGGTCCTACCGAGTTGCATCTCAGTCCCACCGAAAATCCTAATGGTCACTAGGTTTGCTGAATCGGTCCGACCGAGTTTAATCATTCGGTCCCACCGAGTTTGGCAAATTGTGTGTAACAGTTAGATTTTGTGTGGAGGCTATATATACCCCTCCACCCACTCTTCATTTGTGGAGAGAGCCATCAGAACATACATACACTTCCAATACACATTTTCTGAGAGAGAACCACCTACACTTGTGTTGAGGTCAAGATATTCCATTCCAACCATATGAATCTTGATCTCTAGCCTTTCCCAAGTTGCTTTCCACTCAAATCTTCTTTCCACCAAATCCAAATCATGTGAGAGAGAGTTGAGTGTTGGGGAGACTATCATTTAAAGCACAAGAGCAAGGGGTTCATCATCAACACACCATTTCTTACTTCTTGGAGAGTGGTGTCTCCTAGATTGGCTAGGTGTCACTTGGGAGCCTCTGACAAGACTGTGGAGTTGAAAGAAGGAGTTTGACAGGGCAAGAAGATCGCCTACTTCGTGAAGATCTACCGCTAGTGAGGCAAGTCCTTCGTGGGCGACGGCCGTGATGGAATAGACAAGGTTGCTTCTTCGTGGACCCTTCGTGGGTGGAGCCCTCCGTGGACTCGCGCAACCGTTACCCTCCGTGGGTTGAAGTCTCCATCAACGTGGATGTACGATAGCACCACCTATCGGAACCACGACAAAAACATCCGTGTCTCCAATTGCGTTTGAATACTCCAAACCCTTCTCTTTACATTCTTGCAAGTTGCATGCTTTACTTTCCGCTGCTCATATACTCATTGCATGCTTGCTTGATATGTATTGTGTTTGTTAAACTTGTGCTTAAACTCCACTTAAACTTAAGAATATTAAAAACTGCAACTTTTGGCACTTAGTGTCTAATCACCCCCCCCTCTAGACAATACTTTCGATCCTACAGCTCAGTAACTGGCATGAATGTCCTTCCTGGAACTTGAACTCGAATCACCCAACGCTCCTCTTTTGGTAAAGTGGCGGTGTAGGTCCCGGTGAAGCTTGGTATTCTAATGTTCGGGTACTTAGTGACTTCCTTCAGGTGTCGTCCAAAAGGTGTATCTTCATCCGGTTGGGCAAACTTGTTCCTGGGGTCTGCCATCTATAGAGTGGAAAATGGAGAGGAGTCAGAAATGAGTAGAGAAGAGTGACCTATGGCTTATCTTAGTGGTCGTGTCCTACAATCAGCGTGTGCTCTGATACCATCTTGTAGCGATCCGATGTCAAACGGTCAAATCTCTATGCATAAGTGTCATCCCTGGATCGGTAATGCTGACACACACAGTACTTTGAAGGATTTATAACAGAGTAGCAATCACACACTTATTACATCGATAGTCTCAAGAGAGAACTTAATAAAAAATTGGCTTAAAGCCATCTAAATAAGATAACAGCGGAAGGCTTGGAAGATAAAGTGAGTCCATCAACTCCAAGGGCATAGCTGAGTGCACGAACAACGACCTAGCGCACCTTACTCTTCGTCTGAAAAGTCTGCAACATAATACGTTGCAGCCCGAAAATGGGTCAGCACATGGAATATGCTGGCAATATAACACTGTAGAGCAATGAACAGGAAAAGCTATAACTATATGCATATTATGGCTGGTGGAGGCTCTACGGTTAATGTTTTTGCGAAAAGCCAATTTTTCCCTACAACAAAGGAATATATTTTGTTTAACTATCATGGTAGTTGATAAACATTGAGAAGGTTCCTCCAACTCAATCCCAATTTAAGTAGTATTAATAACCCAACAAATTAATTTAGAGTGATGAGATCAACATGATAATCCAAGAACCAGATACTCAAGATGTCCATAACCGGGGACACGGCTAACCATGATTAGTTTATACACTCTGCAGAGGTTTGCACACTTTTCCTCACCAGACTCGATCTCCTTCGTTAGTTTTCTCGCACTACAAGGTGTTTGAGAAATGGATGACCGAGACACAGTCTTTCAAAAGCATTAACTCTTTACTCTGGGTAGACAGTTACACCTACTTTCCCCTACATCTGCTAGCATACCACTGAAAGAGGTCACGCAACATACTCAACTATGCCAGAGCCCATAATGGCTTGTGGCTGCACACAGAAGTTTCTAGCATGAATAATCTTATGATCCCTTTGATCACACGGGTACTCTAGGATATCCTAGGACAACACTGGATTCTCCAGGTGCCTGCAACCAATCCACCCAGATGTGTATTTAAGTAGCCACCTTAATTTAACCATTAATTAACATCTCTCATATCTGTCATGGATCACTCAAACCAAACCACGTCTACGAGCATAGCATAGCAGTATAAGCATAAGGTAGAAGTAACTCCCAGGGTTTGATAATAAAAGGGCAATAGGTTCTACCTCAGCATCTACTTCCCAATACCCACATGTTAAGAGATCCTACTCATGCAATGTTTGAGGATTGGAACTAATGCATAAAAAATGGGTGATAAAGGGATATGATCAAAGTGTTACTTGCCTTGCTGACGATCTGCCAACCCTAGAGACTCGTAGTACCATGTTTTGCCCTCCGGAAATTCTATCACAACCAAACAGTAGCATACATAAGCAATCAAGCAAAGATGCAACGGTAAAACTCAGATATGAAAGTCCAAACTGAAAGTTCAACTAAAGAGCTTTGATTTGCAAAAAGAATCAATCGAATCGGAGCTACGGAACTGAAACTACGATCAAAAGAACTTCAAATTCAAATCTGCTTGAAACCAAATTTTAAATTGTCAAAATCATGTACACGTTGATTAACTAGAAAGAGGGCTTCGAGATGAAGATTTTGGCGTTGGTTTCACTGGATTTGGACAAACGGTTGAAAAGTTGCGAGGGTTTGAAGATCAAGGGCTAATCTGCAGTAAAAGTAATCGTGGATAGGTCCCTGGCGAAAATAAAACAGAAAAAGAAAAATCTATCGGACGAACGTCCACTAACAGAGGCAAACGAACGAATTCGTTCGTTATAAGAACTAAACGAACGAACGTTCACGGAAAAGATCTAAACCGAGAAAAACTGATCTAACCAGCGGAAAACCGAGAAAACCAATCAAGATCTAGGATTTACCAAAATAAACCGACGAGAACAGGGAAAAACCTGACAGTGGCGGATCCGAACGACGGCGGCTTCCGGCGAGGCGGGGCGGCGCGGGGTCGGCGGCGGGGCAGCGGCGGCGGCGCTGGTGGCGGCGGGGCGGGACGAGGTGGAGAGGGGCGGCAGTGGGCGGCTTATAAAGGCCTCGGGGGGCTGCTTGGGCATGGGGGCGCGGCGGCAGAGTCCACCGGCGGCACGGAGTCGGTGGCGCGAGCGGGCCCGGCTGGGCTTCGGCCCAGTTCGGTCCGGGAGTTTTTTTAAAATAAAATTCCGCCGAAGAAAGTCCTAAATAAATAAAAAATCAAAAAAATGCCAAAAACAATTTTTGCCGTCTAAATTAATATTTAGAACAAAGTAAACATTTTTCTGGCCTAAAAATGCAATTTTGAAAAATTGCATTTTTTTAATTCAAATAAAATAGCAGAAAAATCCAAATAAAATATTTATTTAATTTTAACATTTTTCCTCCAATATTTTCCTTTATTTTGGAGAAGTCCTTTTATCTCCTCTCTTTTATTTCTATATTGAAAATATTTCGGAGAGAAAATATTAAAACAAAAGTGACTCTCTTTCCAAATTTGAGAAAAATTCAAATATAAAAATAGTGAAATCCCCAACTCTCTCCGTGGGTCCTTGAGTTGCTTAGGATCTCTCGGATCGCAAACGAGATGCAAATAAAATATGATATGCATACGATGACCTATGTATAACATTTCAAGATGTTACATATTTTCCACTGTAACGATGCATTGAAGGCGAAGATTCATGCACTCATGCAAGAGATAACCCTGGCTATCCACATACATCACTTTCAGCTATGGTTCAGTTGGATTCTTCTGAAGCACTATCAGTTCTATCAAATAATGCATGGGTTTGTTCCACACATGGGCATTTAGTTCAAGAATTTAGAGTTGATGTGTAATAGGGAGTTTTGTCCACAGAAGATTCAGCGTAGTCAGAATAAAGTTGCAGATCGGTTGGTCAACTATAGCCGGTCCAAATTTACCACTGATGTTGGTTCCACCTTGTATTGGGGATTTGTGGCCTCTTGACTGTGACACTACTGCAATGCAATAAAACTCCCTTTACCCCGCCACGCACAAAAAAACATACTCCCTCCGTTCCTAAATATAAGCCTTTTTAGACATTTCAAATGGATTACAACATACAGATGTATGTAGACATACTTTAGAGTGTAGATTCACTCATTTTGCCCCGTATGTAGTCACTTGTTTTTTTTGCGGGGAAATTCAGAGAGCTTTATTGAGTAAACGCATTCTTGGAACAATCAGCCAAGAGGCTAGACACCAAGAAGCTAGGAGTCTCGTCAAGCCAACTATCGGTCACATTAAGTGTGCATGCACGCTTAGCACACAAGTGAGCCGGTAAATTGGCTGACCTGTTTACATGTTGAATAGCAAAAGAGAAAAAATGAGTACTAAGCTCTCCAATCTCTAAAAGTAAAGGAGCCACAATTGAACGAGAATTGTGACGAGTGTTCCAGAGTGTCACCAACTCCAAGCAATCGACTTCCATTATCACATGCGAGAATCCATGAAGAGAAGCGAAACGAACACCATCTCGCAAAGAAAGTCCCTCCATGATCAAGGGATCCGAAATCCCCACATATGGCTTGCACCAGGCACCTATAAGAGTCGTAGGAGCTCGAGCAATGCCTCCCGCGCCTCCCCTGCCATCCGCCAGGTTGAGAGCTCCATCGGTTGTGATTTTCACAAACCCATCATCAGGAGGCCGCCACCCATACCCAGGCAAGACCAGCGTATCCTTGCGCGGTAAGTGAAGAAGTGCAATGGCCTCCTTTGTAGCTCGGATTGTCACTATAGGGTCTCGACCTTCTTCCCCGTGCTTGATATGATTCCTGGAATGCCAGATAGACCACATAATGGTGGTGATCTTTGCACGGTCATCATCCGTAAAGCGCGGGTCACATAAAATGTCGCGAGCCCACGAGTCCGGGTGTAGCCGTGGAAGACGAAGCCCGAACCATGGACACGCCTCCTCCCAGAAGCGCTTAGCATGCGAGCAATGTATCAAGGCATGCTTTAGATCCTCATCCATAACAAGACAAACTTTGCATCTGCGAATATCTGCAATGTGTCTATAATTGAGAGTAGCTTCATCTGGAAGAATCCCACGAAGAACTCTCCACCAAAAAACTCTAACTTTTGGGATAACATTCAATTTCCACAAGGCTTTCCACATCTGTTGTTCATCATTGGAGGTACCGGTAGCCGTCCCTTCATCTAGAGCCAAACGCTCGTTCTGAGTCACAAGAGCACGGTACGCCGACTTCACAGTGTAGTTGCTTGATCTTTCGAATGCCCAAGCAAGGTAATCATCCCCCCCTTGCCGAAGAGGAATATTAAGAATGGCTCAGCATCCGGGGCAAAGAAATTCTCCCGGACCACCTCATGCTTCCAAGTCTAGTTTGATGTATCGATGAGATCTGCCACCCTTTGGATAGCATTGTTCGCTCGTCTTGAGATAGGTGACATAGATATAGTACCTGGAATCCATTTGTCATTCCAAACATCAATAGCAGCGCCATCTCCAACACGGGAGATCAAGCCGGTTTGAAGGGCTTCTCTTCCTGCTATAATAGCTTTCCAAGTGGCCGAAGCCGACTTGGGTAAGGCTGCATGCATAAAATCCGTGTCTAGGAAATACCGTCCCTTCAATACACTTGCACAAAGGGAGTTAGGGTTCGTGAGAAAACTGTAACACCCCGGATGTAACTTTCCCTATTTGTACTCCAACTCTTGCCGTTTCCACGTTAAGTTATATTTATTTCTCGGGTTCGGGTCTTTGTCTCCGTGTGTTGTTTTCTTTTTCATGCATCTCATATCATGTCATCATGTGCATTGCATTCGCATACGTGTTCATCTCATGCATCGAGCTTTTCCCCGTTGTCCGTTTTGCATTCCGGCGCTTCTTTCTCCTCCGGTGGTCATTTTCTAGCTTTCTTTCGTGTGGGGAATTAAACATTTCCGGATTGGACCGAGACTTGCCAAGCGGCCTTGGTTTACTGCCGGTAGACCGCCTGTCAAGTTCCGTATCATTTGGACTTCGTTTGATACTCCAACGGTTAACCGAGGGACCGAAAAGGCCAATGTGTGTTGCAGCCCAAGGCCCCTCCAATTTGGCCAAAACCACCAAACTCTGCTCCATGTCCTAGAGCGTTCGATCACGATCGCGTGGCCGAAAACCGCACCTCATTTGGACTCTCCTAGCTCCTCTATGCCTATAATACACCCCCCATTTCGGATCTCTCCCTCTCCCCCGAAACAAAACTCCCGCCGCCGCCGGACGTGTCCGCGCCAGGCCGGACAACGTCCGGATCGCACCCGCCGCCGCCCGCAGCCACTCGCGGGGCGCCACTGCCAGCCGGCCGCCGCGGCCCGCCCGGCCCGCGTAGCCCCCGGCCCAGAGGAGGAGCGCCGCCGCCGCCTTCTCCTCCCCGAGCCGGACCACCGCCGCCGCCTCCCTCCTAGCCGGCGCCGCCCCGGGTCGCCCGCGGTGCCCGCGCCCACGTCGCCGACTCCGGCGGCCGACACCGACGCCGCCGCGTCCGAGCCCGCCGGAACACCGCCGCCCGCCGCCTCCTCGTTGCTTCCGGCGAGCCCCGCCTCCTCCCCGACGCCGGCGCCGTCCAGCCGGTCCGGCGACCTCGCCCCGCCGTCCGTTTCTTCTCCTGGCGACGGTCGTCATCGGGAATCGCGCCGCCGCTACAGTGTTCCGGCCCGGATCTCAGATCTGATTTTTTTCCTAACCCTAGGTCGTTTTTTTTCACCAAGTCCCAGATTTTTTAGCTCATATGCTCCTGTTTGAGGCCCCGTAACTTTGCTTCCGTAGCTCCGATTCATGCATATAGTATATTAGAATGTTCGCCTCGACGAGTACATCATTTCATTCCATTGCATCATTTTCATTTGAGCTCATATTGATGCCCAAAATGCTGTTAGAAGGAGGCTTCGTGAGTTAATTGTCAGATCTGCTAGTTCATCTTAGACTTTTGTCATTTTTGCCATGATTATTGTGTGTATGCTATGCCTGTGAGTCCTTCATATGTTTTGTTAAGAATTTTGTCTTCTTTCCAGAGGTGCAACTCATGCATTTTTAGGATGTGTCTGGTGACTTGTGCAAGCTTGCAAAGTGAGGCACTCGGGAAATCTGTTTTCAGAGACTTAGTAGTTTTCACTAAGTCTGGGATTATTTGGTTCATGATGCCATATGTTCAGCTTGTTTCCTAGTGATCCGTGCCTCTTTTGAGGATGATCAATAAAGGAGTTTTGTTAATCATGTTATTATCTATCCATCCATGTCCTTGTTTGCAATTATGGAACATCCTAGCTTGAGTCAATCGAGCTCTACTTTTGCTTCGTTGTGAATCTGGGCAGATCGTCAACTCGTTTGCGATTTTGCCGATGCTATTGTAGTTGATCCGTGCATGCCATGCCATTTATCTTGCCATTTCTAGCTAGTATTTTGTGCCTTATTAATGGATGTATGCTTGCCTTGCCATGACTTGCACCGTAGTGAGTGCATCGAGCTCGTTTACATGCCTTCGTGAGTTATATTTCAGCATGACTCAGTTTTCACTAAGTCTGAAAACTGATTGTGTTTTAGCCATGTTCGTGTGCCCGTTAGTATATTTTGTGATCCCTTTTGGCCTCAGGTCACTTTGGAACTTTTGTTAAGCTTGTTGAGTAGCTCCATGCCATGTTCTTACTTGTCTTAATCAGGTCATGTATCATGTTGTTTTGCTGCTCCGAAGAGGGCTTCATGATCTGAAATTTCAGACTAGTGTTAATTTCACTAAGTCTGGAATCTGTTTTGCAATTGCGTTTTTGCCATGCTTGTTTGGACCTCATAATGGATGAATTGGCCGTGGCTCACTGCTAGTCTTTTGTTAAGCATCTTCTGGGCATCCCTGCCATGTATTTTGTTTTCATGTTTGGTGGCTGTACCATGTTCATCTCATTGCATTTAGATGCCTACTTGCTGTAAATTGCAGACCGGTGTCATATCTTAAAACACTTGCCATTTCCAAACCGTAACTCCGATTCCGGCGTTCTTTATATCGTTTTCAAGCCATTTCATCTCATCTTTCCAGTGGAACCCTTGGAATTCCATGTTGAGGCCAGGTTCATGCATTTCCTGTCATATCTTGCATTTTGCATCCCGCATCGCATCCCGCATAGCATATCTTCATTTCATCATATTGCTTGGTCTTGCACGTGGTTGATTGTATCCTTGTTGTTTGTTTGTCTTGTTTGGGTAGAGCCGGGAGATGAGTTCGCTACCGAGGAGCCCGTTGAGTTTGCTTGTGAGGATCCAGTCAACTCTGACAACTGTGCAGGCAAGATGATCATACCCTCGAAATCACTACTATCTTTGCTATGCTAGTTTGCTCGCTCTTGCTATGCCAATGCTACGATGCCTACCTTTTGCTTGTCAGCCTCCCAATTGCCATGTCAAACCTCTAACCCACCTTGTCCTAGCAAACCGTTGATTGGCTATGTTACCGCTTTGCTCAGCCCCTCTTATAGCGTTGCTAGTTGCAGGTGAAGATTGGAGGCCGTTCCTTGTTGGAACATCATTTATTTACTTGTTGGGGATATCATTATATTGCCATGTTATCTTAATGCATCTATATACTTGGTAAAGGGTGGAAGGCTCGGCCTCTCGCCTAGTGTTTTGTTCCACTCTTGTCGCCCTAGTTTCCGTCATATCGGTGTTATGTTCCCGGATTTTGCGTTCCTTACGTGGTTGGGTTATAATGGGAACCCCTTGATATTTCGCCTTGTTCAAAGCTTGTCCAGCAATGCCCAACCTTGGTTTTGCCATTCGCCACCTAGCCTTTTCTTTCCCTTGGGTTCTGCAGACTCAAGGGTCATCTTATTTACACCCCCGGGCCAGTGCTCCTCTGAGTGTTGGTCCACCTGTCAGCTGCCGGTGGCCACCAGGGGCAACTCTGGGCTGGCCTACCCGTACCTAAGACAATCTGAGTGTGCCCTGAGAAAGAGATATGTGCAGCTCCTATCGGGATTTGTCGGCACATTCGGGCGGTGTTGCTGGCCTTGTTGTAACCTGTCGAAGTGTCTTGAGTTACCGAGATACCGAGTCTGATCGGAACATCTTGGGAGGAGGTCTATTCCTTCGTTGACCGTGAGAGCTTGTCATGGGCTAAGTTGGGACTCCCCTGCAGGGATTGAACTTTCGAAAGCCGTGCCCGCGGTTATGGGCAGATGGGAATTTTTTAATGTCCGGTTGTAGATAACTTGAACCTTAATTAATTAAAATTAATCAACTGAGTGTGTTACCGTGATGGCCTCTTCTCGGCAGAGTCCGGGAAGTGGACACGGTGTTGGAGTTATGCTTGCGCAGGTTGTTCCTCTAGATTCTCGCTCGTGCTTTGCCTCCTCTTCTCGCTCTCTTTGGCGTATAAGTTAGGCACCATATATGCTAGTCGCTTGCTGCAGCTCCACATACTTTTGCCTTATCCTTCCTATAAGCTTAAATAGTCTTGATCGCGAGGGTGCGAGATTGTTGAGTCCCTGTGGCTCACAGATACTATAACTCTAGATGCAGGTCCAGGTGATTCCGCTCCAGGTGACGAGTACGAGCTCAAGTGGGAGTTCGACGAGGACTCTCAGCGTTATTATGTTTCCTTTCCCGGTGATCAGTAGTGGTGCCTAGTTGGGGTTCGATTCAGGGCCTTGTCGCATGTTGGGTGTTCTTCTATTTTGGCGCCGTGGTCGGGCCATGAGTGTTTGTATGATGGATGTTATTTATGTACTTTGATGTGACATGGCGAGTGTAAGCCAACTATGTTCCTCCCCCTTTTTATTATATATTACATGGAATGTTGTAATGATTGCCTGACTTGCGACATTGCTTTCAATGCGGTTATGTCTCTAAGTCGTGCCTCGACACGTGGGAGCTATAGCCGCATCGAGGGCGTTACAAGTAGGTAATCAGAGCCTTCCCCGACCTTAGGAGCCCCATTGCTTGATCGTTTTTAGCAGCCGAGTTGTGTCTAGAAAAATGTTTTGAGTCTTTTAGGAATTATATATCGGAGAGCTTAGGAACTCTTTTTACTTCCCAGTCTCCTCATCGCTCTGGTAAGGCATCTTGACGTAGAGTTTTGACTCTTCTCTTCTCAAATTTCACTAAAAAAAATTTAGGATCACGCGAGTATCTTGGATTTGTTCTGATGGCTTATGATGAGAATACTGTCTTGGTGCCTCCTGTCAGGGGTTTAGTGGAAGTGTCCCGGGGAGTTGAGCTCTGAGGTGTTGTCATCATAATTTTATCGTTGCAATTCTGGAATACTTGAGATATGTTCGCCGACATCGAAAATCTCTTTTATGTAGTTCGTTGGTGAGATAACCTCGACGCCACCCAGTACTGGGGCGGGAGTTCGGGAGTATCGCCATAACTTGTATAACGGATGCTTTTCGAAGGTTGAGGTAGATGGTTTCCGAAGTTTTCTCGGTTATGTGTTGAAGGATGGATACAGCTGGATGTAGGATTTGCTAGTTTGGGTGAGATATTATGCTTCCCCTGTATCCCCAACACCTGATTGCATAACCGGAAAGGTTCGGGAGTTTCATAGGTGGGAATTCTAGTAGCTCTAGTTCTTCTTCCACGGATATTGGTTTGAGATTGGGATTTCTTACCGATTATTCGTTCTTGATCCGTACCTTGTTGATTTATTTCTCTACCTTAATTCTACGTGGCTTCTCAATTTATGGATATGTGACCATTTGAAGAGGAATGCATTCGTTCATTTTGTTCGGATGTGAAGACTATATGTTGCAATTTTCATTCCATTGGATTCAGCTTCAATATTTATTTGTCTATGTGCTAACGGTGGTCAACCTCTTCAGGATGGCTCCCGCTAAGAGCACCAGTCAGAACCAGAATCAAGATCTGCCACCGCCTCCACCTCCTCCAGAGGCATGGCAAGCTGTGATGGCCGCAACCAATGCAAACACACAGCTGATCATGCAAATTCTCCAAGAGCGCAATCAAGGCAGTCAAGGGAATCAAGGCAGCAATCAGAGTCACTTTGCTACACTCAACCAATTCCTTACTAATGGGCCAAAGACTTTCAGCAATTGTGTTGAGGCAACCGATGCTGGCGATTGGCTTGTGGATCTGTGTAAGCATTTCGAGTGCAGCAATGTCAAGCCTGAGGACTTTGTCAAGTTTGCTTCCTTCCAACTCAAAGATCAAGCTACAGAATGGTTCCAGCAGTACAAGGATTCCAGAGGTGGACGTGTTATCACTTGGGATGATTTCCGTCGAGATTTCCGAGCTCATCATATTCCGCAGAGCGTGGTTGAAAGCAAGCGTGAGGAA